>NC_136982.1:37821762-37939262 GCF_032717465.1 Coenobita brevimanus
CCTTTTCAGCTCGATTATGCATGCGTCCTTGCTATTGCTGATGATATTACTGAGATTAACACTGACTTTATAAACTGTAGGGGTTACATACAGCCTTCATTAACCCCTCCACTACCAGACTTCTCCCTAAGCTGAGGAAAATCGTCTGAAGGTAGCAAGAATAAGACGAAAAATACATGATGGAAAGGAAGGGTTTGACTCTTCCAAACTCTGCCTTACTCCACACACCCATCCACCCACCCACACCCTCCCGCCTCCACCCACTCTCCTCCACCTGAATTATGGAGTGTGGTGCTGGGTGGCTGGACCAGTGTTGCCACCTCCATCACACCCTGTCTCTGTGGTGGTGTGTGTGTGGGGGGGGGGGTTGACTGTAGTGGGGCTTTGTGGTGCGGTCGTGATGGTAGTATGGTGTGTGTGTGTGTGTGTGTGTGTGTGTGTGTGTGTGTGTGTGTGTGTGTGTGTGTGTGTGTGTGTGTGTGTGTGTGTGTGTGTGTGTGTGTGTGTGTGTTGCTATGATTGTGTGGTTAGCCATGGTGTGGTGTGGTAGACATGGCAGGGATGAATTCAGTAACGGGGATACCACAACACTAATGGTTATGGTATTACAGCAGGAGGGATGAGTTAGTGGTATTTACGATCACGTCAGTAGTGGTAATGGTGGATGCAACTGGAGGACATAAAAGACATGGCAAGTGGGGTAAATGCAAGAAATATAAATACATCTTTCATTGGCCTCTTCAACCAAAAGAAATAGTTGGATGCTACCTTGACCAACACGAAAATTATGTTATAGGACTGAGGGGGTTAAGAGAATTTCACTGATGGTGCGGAGGGAAGGCAGAGAGAATTAAGGAGCTATCAAACTACCACTACATTTCATCGGCAAACCTCACTCCATATACTACAGGTTTTTCTGAAACCAGGCACAGACATAATCACACTATTATACTTTCTCGAAGCTCAGACAGAAATCCTTCTCTGTGGAGTGGAATCGCGACCACCAACCTTGTGATTCCAAAGGTAAGGGAATGGCGTCACTTCTTCCCCAGCCTTGTGATTCCAAAGGCAAGGGAATGGCCTCACTTTTTGTATACGTGAGTATTCAGCCTCCATATTCGTTGTAGTTTAAGCACAGGCCATTGTATCTATAACACAGTACCAAGTTTTCACTACGTCATGTGCTTCTCTCTCCAGGTCGCGTCGGGTTTAGCTTTCCGATATAAACAATGAAAATTTTCGACATCACAGGGTTAGTGTTTTAGCACAGTGCACGAAACACACTTGTTTATGGTTCCATAACTAATAATCTTAACAAAGGATATACTCTTCATTAAAGAATCGTATGTCATCAATTTTCGTACCTGGTTTGAAAGGCAGGAACCCCTGCCGAAGTTTTCCTCCGCGGAAGAAGCGATCTTCGACAAAATTACTCTCGTCTCGTCGGTAGTTCTAATTTAAGGTACTAGTGTGACAGCTCCATTAAAGGTTCATACGTAAAGCTGACCCGAGATTGAGGAGAACACTGAGACGATGAGGAAAGATAAAAGTGGAAAAGAACAGGAGAGGACATCCATCCATCCCTCCATCATCCAATCCTACGTTGACCCACGAGGAGCGTAGAAGCCAGGGGCTAGGCAAGTTGGTCCTGACATTTAAGATGAGAGTGTACAATTTTATCAAAAACTTCACCTCTTCTACTCACTTTCTTCTGCCTAAAGTGAGAGAGTCTTGGTATGCGTTTCTGCCAACAGATGACTATGATATGACGCACCAGGGAGAGAAGTGAGTGACATGCGCTAAGTGTGAAGTAGACGAAGTGGAACAGAACTCAACTTCTGTTCCTGCCTGTTATATGATGAAGGGTAATGTGGCACGGGTAGACGGAATGGTGACGTGTTCGGGGTGGGCCGTAAACAGCGTTCCACAAGAAACTCACTCCTGGCGTATAGCGGGGATGGCTCACTCTGCTGGCGTGGGCGTGGATGCGCAGAGGGAACAGGAAATTACAAATGATGCAGGATAGACACTGATAACGCGTACTGAACCGCTTAACAACACACGAGAAGCGTTATATATGGACCAACTGTATTACTGCAAATCACCTACTTTACATTCTATTTCCCTTCATTCAACTCAAAATAATTCACCGCAGCTAAAAGAGGAGGCTTTCTAGGACCATTCCCTCCCTTTAATCTAACTCTTTTTACTCTAACTTGACCTAAAATTGCCACTTCTCCATCCTGAATGCTGAATTATAACGACAGGTGACTAGAATATGATGGTCGTCATGAAGAAATGCTATGGAGAGAATGTATAGCCGTAGTATTGTCGTTTCCTCGTACCGGTACTTAGCCACGTGAAATAAACTAGAAAAGGGCAAAACTCTGGACCAAGTTAAAATAAAACACGTATAGTATTGTTCCCCCAAAATTTCGATACGGGGCTTAAGCAGGGGATTACGTAGAGAGAGAGAGAGAGAGAGAGAGAGAGAGAGAGAGACTCAGGCTACGCTGCTTCTATTTATCTAGGCGAGTATGTATGTATGTATGTATGTGTGTGTGTATGTATGTGAATCCAAGAGGTTAACATAATCAGTATAAGGGTTTGACTAATTTCTTTGTATGTATGCGTTTATATGTGTGTATGAGTGTATGTACGCAGGCTATGTACGTATGTGTGCAAACCTCCCCAGTTCCGAGCGAGAGTATTGAGGAAGGTGAATGTAACCCGTATGAGAACTGGATTAAGATATATTTTATACGTATGTTTGTGTATGTATGTATGTGTGAAAGGTGAACATCCATAAGAGCTAACGTGATTTATTTTCCTGTCTGTCTGTCTCTATGTATGTGTATGTATGTGTGTATGTATGTATGCGTGTATGTATGAAGTGACTGTAATCCCTGGGCTGGTCTTTGTCAGGCACGGGTCAGCCTCTCACTCCAGTCTAGACATGATCAATACCCGACTCACTCACTCAACCACTCACTCGAAATTCCTTACACTCACTCACGCTTACTCACTCTAAATTCCTAACACTGACTCACGCTTACTCACTCTAAATTCTTAACTCACGCTTACTCACTCTAAATACCAAACTCACATGCGTACTTACTCGCTGTAATTCCTCAGTCACTCTCCTTTACTTACCCACAAATACTCCACACACTCATGCTTACTCACTGCTTCTAACGTCGTCGTCATCATCATCATCTTACCTCACTCACTCACTCTACACCCACAATGCTCACTCTACATCCATAGCGCTCACTCCCTCACTCTAAATTCCACTCACTCACACTCCTTGTATGCACACTCATTTCAAGTACTCGCTCACTCACTCATTCTATCCATCTACATGTCCATTTATCTATCATCAAATTAATCACGGTAGAGGTGGCCACAAACAAATCGCCTCCATGTCATTGCCCTCCGCCATCAGGCTACCCTATCTTCAATTCACTTCCCCAGTCATTCATATACCTCTCCAGCTCATCATCCTCGGTCTCCCCCTCCCTCACACACACATACTCTCCTGGTCAGTCTCTCAATCCATTCTCACACTCACTCAAAATCACCCACGTCCTCACACACACACACACACACACACACACACACACACACACACACACACACACACACACACACATCTCTCTTCAATATTCCTTACCGTCACACTCAAAATAGCCAACCCCTCTCCCTCCCTCAATATCCCTCACTCTTTCTTCTCTCTCTCACTCCGTATATCCCCCCCTCTCTCTCTTTCTCACTCACTCGCTCTAACCCCCACTCTCGCCAACTCACTTTATTTGTCCTGGTAATTACTATGCCTCCCACTCTCCCTGCTTCCCATTTCCTCCCCGACCCCACTCTCTTCCTTCTCCCTTCCTCTTCCTCTCTCATTCTCTCCCACTCCCTCTAACAATCTCCCCCCCCCTCTCTCTCTCTCTCTCTCTCCATTCCTGCTTTCCTATCCTTCTCTTTGATAGCCAGAAAATTTATGTTAGTTTTAATCTACCCAATAACAAACAGCCTCGAAAGGACCAACAGGAGTGGCGCTGTTTGCTTTCCTTTGTACTTCTTTGTAAATACCCTCTCTTTCCCTCTCCCCTCTCTCTTCCTCTCCCCCTCTCTCCCCTCTTCCTTCCTGTTATTTCCCTTCATTCTCATTCTTCTCTACCTCAGCTTCACTCACCACCCTCTCTCTTTCTCCCTTCTTCTCTCATTTTCCTTCTCTCTCTCTCTCTCTCTCCTCCCCCCACGCCTACTCCCTCCTTATCCCACACCTCTACATTCCCTTCCTCCCTCCCCTCTCTACATATCCCCTCAATACCTCTCAACGCCTCCCCTCTCTGCCCTCTATATACCCCTCCACTGTTTTTTCCTCTCTACCCTCCCTCATTCCCTCCTCTTCCTCCATTTCCTCCCTCTTTCCACCCCTCCTCTATCTCCACTCCCTCCCCCCCTCTCCACACTCCTCTCGCTCTTCTCTGCATCCCCCCCTCGACCCCCTCCACATCTTTCAACTTGCCCCCCCCCCTTCCCGTTCCCCTCAGCCTCCCTCTTCCCCTCCTCTATATCCAACTTTCTTTCCCTCTCTTTCCTTTATCCATAATTATTTTTTTCCTCTTCACCATTTCTCCTTTCTCCCTCCTCCTCTCCCTTTCATTCCCTCCCCTCCACTCTCCCTCCTCCCTACCGCTCTTTTTCCCTCTCCCTTCCCTGCCTTTATCGGTACTTCTTCTTACCTCGTCTCTCTCCCCCCCCCCACTTCTCTCTGCTCTCTACTCTTTCCTTATTTGAACCCCTTTTATCATCATCACTCTCTCTCTCTCTCTCTCTCTCTCTCTCTCGCGGCGGCGGCGAAGATTGGTGAGTCATGGAGGGTCGATAATTTAGATGGGGGGAGAGGTAAATAGGGAGGGAGGGACAGGGATATGTAAGGTGATGGGGCGAGATGGAGGGAGTGGCGAGGGGAACGAGAGAGACATGGGGAGGGAATGGGGGAGAGGGAAGGAGGACACTGGATGGATATAATATCAGATACTGTATACACATGGATGGGATCATACTACATACACACTCATTATCTATCTATCTATCTATTTATATACACACATATATACACACACAGGCAAGAAACGACTATACAAGAATAAGGAGGGAAGCCCAAAAACAGTTTGAGGAGGATATAATAAATAAAAGTAGTGATCAACCAAAGCTGTTTTACAGCTATATCAGAAGCAAAACCAAAGTAAAAGATATAATACAATCCATTACGGACGAGGGAATCACTTATACACAAGAGAAAGATATTTGTGAAGCACTAAATAAGAATTTCCAATTAGTTTTTACCGAAGAAAAAATTTTGAGAGGGACTATGTGGAACACGCATGTCCACATACTACCAGATATACAAATAGCAGAATAAGTAATACAGGAGGAGTTAAGTAGATTAGACAGAGGAAAAGCAAGTGGTCCTGATGAAATTTCATGTTGGGTATTACGAGAATGTGCAAAGGAGTTATGTAAACCATTATTTTTAATTTTCAAGAAATCCTTGAGTCAAGGGAAACTACCTGATATTTGGAAAAAAGCAAATATAGTCCCCTTATTCAAGAAAGGAAATAGACAAAATCCTCTCAACTACCGACCAGTATCACTGACCAGTGTTGTAATCAAGGTATTAGAAAAACTTATAAGAAAAGCTTGGGTAAATCATCTAGAAGAACACAGTATGATAACAGAAAGACAGTTTGGTTTCAGAAAAGGAAAATCATGTGTTACTAATCTGTTGAGCTACTATGACAGAGTAACAAACACAATACAGGAAAGGGAAGGATGGGTGGACAGTATCTATTTAGATTTCAAGAAAGCTTCTGACACAGTACCACACCAAAGACTTTTATGGAAGCTGTACCATCAAGGAGGAATTCGAGGCAAACTGTTTTGTTGGATGCAAGACTTTCTCATAAAAAGAGAAATGAGGACAGTACTAAGAGGAAACTACTCATCATGGAAAGAAGTGACTAGTGGAGTACCACAGGGTTCGGTGCTGGCACCAATCATGTTTTTAGTGTACATAAATGATATAAACAGTAACACTGGAAATGAGAGTTATCTGAATATGTTTGCAGATGATGCAAAAATACAAAGGAGAATTACTAGCACAGACTCTTGTAGGGAGCTACAAGAAGAATTAAATAAACTTCATGAATGGAGTAGTACATGGCAAATGGAATTCAATGTGGACAAGTGTCATGTAATCAAGTTTGGTAAAAGTGGAAAAAGACCTGATTGGGATTATAAGTTAGGAAATAAAACCCTATACACATCAGAAAGAGAGAAAGACCTAGGTGTGATTATCAATAACAGACTATCTCCGGCTGACCACATCAGCGAGAAGGTACGGAACATGTATACACTGCTTGCAAATATGAGAATAGCATTCACATACATAAATGAAGACATGCTAAGAAGGATAATAACATCATTCATTAGACCAACCCTGGAATATGCATCAATAGTCTGGAGTCCTCATCTCAAAAGCATATAGACAAGATTGAAAAAGTTCAAAGGGCCGCTACAAGATGGATACCAAGCTTAAGGGACCTAAGCTACGAAGAAAGACTAAATAAACTGAATCTACCAACACTACAGGAGAGAAGGAAAAGAGGTGACATGATAATGCTATATAAGTGCATATCAGGAAAGGAGAAAATAGACATAAATGATTACTTAACATATGGAGAAGCATCAGCAAGAGGACACTGCAAAAAACTGCATAAGAAGAGAGGTGATAAAGACGTAAGGAAATTCAGTTTCCCAAACAGAGCAACTGATCAATGGAATGCACTACCGAATGAAATAGTGTGTGCCAAAACAATTCACAAATTTAAGGATATGTACGATAAATATGGTCTAAGACACGGGACAGTACGAGCTTGACTCATTCCTGTAAAGATACAATTAGGTAAGAACAATTAGGTAAGAACATAGATATAAATATACTGAGAGAGAGAGAGAGAGAGAGAGAGAGAGAGAGAGAGAGAGTACTATCGATACAGAAAGGGAGTGAATTTGGGAAGCGTGAGGAGGGAGACGGGGAGAACGGAGGGAGGGACGGTGAGGGAGGTTGAAATGGAGAGAGGGTGAGAGGTGAAGGAAAAGGGCATCAATAAAGGGAGGAAAGGGAGAGAAAGGCGTGAATTAGGGGAGGGAATAGAAGGAGGGGAGGGGAGGAGAGAGCAATGGAGAAGGGAGAGTTATACGAAGGAAGGAAGGAAGGAGAGAGGCAGAGGAGACGGAGGAATGGAGAGAGAGAGAGAGAGAGAGAGAGAGAGAGAGAGAGAGTGCCCCACCATCATCATATATTACCCTAAAATGCCTTCCTCTCTCTCTCTCTCTCTCACACACACACACAAACACACACACACACACACACACACACACACACACACACACACACACACACACACACACACACACACACACACACACACACACACACACACACATCCAGTTTTCTCTCTCCCTTTTTCTTAATACGTGTTTACATCTTCCTCTCCCTCCGCCATCTATTACCTCTCACCTTCTTCCCTCCCTCACTCCTCCTTTCTCTACTTCCTTCCTTTCTCTTCCTCTCTCCCTAACTTATCTCTCGCACCTCTCTCTCCCTCTCTTCTCCCTCCTCTGTCATCCCCCTCTCCTATTCTCTCCTCTCTCTCTCTCTCTCCTCCCCTTCTTTCTTTCCTCCTCTTCTCCTGCCTAAACCAAATTATCTCCCCTCTCTCTAATTTTCATCTTTCCCTCCTCCCTTCCTCTCCCCTTCTCTCTTCCCTTCCTCTTTCTCCCCCTCTTCCCTCCACCTTACCGTACTCCCTCCCCTCCTTCTGGCCCTCTCACATCCCTCTTTCTCCCCCTTCTCCCTCCGTCTTTCTCCCCTCTCTCCTTTTCCCACTCTCATATCTTTTCTTTTCTCTCCACCCAAGCTCCCTCCGTCTCCTCTCTCTCTCTCTCTCTCCCCTACCCTCCATAATCTATTTTTTCCCTCTTCAATCTTAATCCCTCTTCTTACCCTCCCTTCGCGACCTATTATCTCCTCTCTCTCTCTCTCTCTCTCTCTCTCTCTCTCTCTCTCCCCTGGCGTGCAGCTGAAATATACCACCTCTCTTGTATATGGCACTTCTAAGCGACACGCCCAATATAGAATTATCGCATTTCTCCGCATGACTAGTGTTTTCGGGTCATGCACTAAAAGAATATTGAGAAGAGAGGTAGGTTATGCCAGGTCAGATCATGATGGGCTAGATTTGGTGCGATTAGATTATGTGTGGCTGAGCTAGGTCGGATTGGGTTAGGTTAGGTTAGGTTGGGTTGAGTTAGGTTGGGTTGGATGGGATGGGTTGCGTTGGGTTGGGTGTGGTTGGGTTGGGTTGGATTGGATTGGATTGGATTGGGTTGGGTTGGATTGGATTGGGTTGGGTTGGGTTGGGTTGGGTTGGACTGGGTTGGGTCAGTTTGTAGAATCTGGCTGTGATAGGCTAGGGTAGGGTAGGGTAAGTAAAATAAGGTAAGGATAGCAGAGAATAAGGCCGGGACGGGAAGGCTGTTAAGTTAGTGGGTAAGGTGGTGGTCAGTTAGATAAGGAAGCTGGGGAGGGTTAGGGTAAACTGCTTTATATTTAGTCAAGGTAAGGTATTCCAGTGATTAAATAAAATAAAAATAAAATACCTGTAGGATGATAACAATTACCTGCACCACACACACACACACACACACACACACACACACACACACACACACACACACACACACACACACACACACACACACACACCTGAGCAGCTTGTAATGAGTCCCACACGGTCACCTGGCTGTTCAAAGGGTAAAGGTGTGGCGGCAGCAGGAAGGAGTGTAGGCCTCTGGGTGTAGCTGGGGTGGGAGGAGCCAGTCAATGTTAAAACTAATTCACATCCACTTCATGCTTCCTGGTAGCCATCATACGTCCCCCTCTCTCTCTCTCTTCCCAATTTTCCTCTCTGCTCCCTTTCACTCCCCTTCTTTCCTCTTCTCCCTTTCCTTCAGCACACTACTCCTCTCACTTCCATTTCATTCCCCTACTTTCCCTTATTCTCCTCTCTTCCACTCCATTCCCTGATTTTCTCTGCTTCACTCTGTTCTCTTCCATCCCATTCCCTTCCTTCCTCTACCTCATTCAGTCTACTCTCTTCCATTCCACTACATTCCCTTCTATACTCTATCCTACTTTAAGCTACTGTCTTCCATTAAATTATTCTACTCCCTTCCCTTCCTTTCTCTTCTTTCCTCCCTTCCTTTCCCTGCTTTCCTCCCTTTCCTTTTTAACTTTCCTCCCTTCCTTTCTCTACTTTCCTTGCTCCATTTCTCTACGTTCCTCCTTTCCTTTGTCTACGTTCCTCCCTCCCATCCCTTCTCCTTTCTCTACTTTCCTCCTTCTCTCTCCTCCATTCTCTACTTTCCTCCTTCCCTCCCCTCTTTTCTCTACTTCCCTCCCCTCCCCCCACCATCACGTGACAGTAAAGCGCAAATAAGTTGTGAAGGGACACGCCTGAGGGAGGGAGGGAGGGAGGGGAGGGAGGGAGAAAGAAGAGGGAGGGGGAGGGGGAATGGTGAGGAAGGGAAAATTGGGAGAGAAGGAAGAGGGTGGTGAGGGAGGGGAAAGAGAGGAGGCAGAGGCGGGAGAGAGGGTAGAACGAGAGACAGGAGGAAAAGGTGGGAGGGAGGGAAGAGAAAGACAAGAGGAGATGAGAATACGAGGAAACAAAAGGGGTGAGAAGAGAGACGGAGGAATGAAGAGAGAAAGAATGGGAGAGGAGAGAGAGAGAGAGAGAGAGAGAGAGAGAGAGGGGGGGAATGGTGAGAGAATGGAGAGAGAACGAAGAGGGGAGAGGAGAGAGGGGAATGGAGAGAAAATGAAGAGGGAGAGGAGCTGGGAGAGACGGAAGAGAGTATAGGAGAGTAAGAGAAAGGATGAGAGGGAAAGGGGGAGGAGGAAAGTTAGGGAGTGGAAAACTGTGTGAGAAGAAAGACTGGGAGAGGAGAGGGAAACGAGAGGGAGAAGAAGAAGGAGAGGAGAGAAACGAGAAAGAAAGGGGAGAGGAAAGGGAGAGGTAGATGAGAGAGGGAGGAAAAGGGAAAGGAGGAGCGAGGAAATCTGGATAACAGAGAGAGAGAGGGAGGTGAGTACGGGAGGAAAAGTGAGGAAAAAAACACAATAAAATAAGCTTAGATATTGACAAAACTATCGACTCTCTCCCCCTCACACACACACACACACACACACACACACACACACACACAAACCTACCGTATCCCCCCGTCATTACCACAACACGCGTCTGCTCCCAAATTAACTGTTACACACACACACACACACACACACACACACACACACACACACTTCTTACAATACACTCACCGTAACTCACAATTTCATCCCTTGTTCACCTGTACATTTTTATTTAGCATGTTCCCCCTCTCTTACCTACGCATTTCACCTCCTAATTAACCTTTATCCTCACCTTCACTCATCCCTTATACTCACCCCTCATCCCTGACCTCACCTTCACACTCATAACCAGCCTCTTCACCCTCACTCACATTCAATCATCCTTACCCTAACTCACTCTTTTACTCATCCCCTCACACCCTGCTTATTATCACCCTCACCTTCCACATTCACCCCTCTCTCTTACCCTCTACCCTCCACACACATCACCCTCACTATCATCAAACTCTAATCACCCATCACAACTACCACCACACCTCACCCTTACCCGTTATCTTCACACCCTTACATCCTCTACCCCCACCTCACACCATTATTTTCCATCTCACCCTGACTCTTTTCCTCCTTTCTACAGTATATTTCACCCTATCCTCACTCCCCTCCCCTTCTCACCCTCCCCCACAACCACGAACACAGCACCCCTCACCTTCACCCTCACCCCCTCACCCTAATCGCTCCACATACCACAGACATCAATACACCCACCACTCTGCTCAATCCACCGCAATCGGCTCCACTCTCTGCTTACCCCTCCCCCTCATCCCGCCTGCTTATGCTACTATACTTCTTTCAACTAAACTCGGCCCAGATTTTCGTCCTTCCGCAGCTTATATCACGGAGCTCAGTGGCAGAAAAAGACAATGCTATGGCTCTACCTTCTTTCCACTGCACCTCTTCAAGTATTCATCTATTTTTACAACTCAGCATTCGAGATGGGGAGATGGCAATTTTTAGGCCAAGTTAGGTGAAAAGAGTAAAGGACTTGTGGTGGTGGTGGTGGTGGGTGTGTGCCTGGGTTCGACCTGACCCACTCCTGTGCAGTCATTAACCCTTTACATCTCTTGGCCTCCCACCTAATGCAGTCGCAGTCCAGTCTTCTTTACTACTGCGATTAGTTTACCAATATATCTTGACGCTTTTTATAGTCTCCAGGCAGTGTCAAGGAGCTTCAACGGTACAATGACCCTTACTTTGGTTTAACTTTAGTCTGCAGAGGCGAGAAAAAAAAAAAAAAAAAGACACCATCGAACAGCAGGGGTCAACAAACTCCTTTCCCAGTGTCACGAAATTGTGCCTGTACAGTGACCCTCGCCTTCCTTTACCTCTGCTTGCATGGTTCATCTATTAACTTCACCTCTCTAATACCTCCTTCAATCCCCTCACGTCTTCTTCACCAAGCCTTCCCCTCACCACACACAACAATATTAAGTTTAAGAGTCACTGGCAGGCCTGGAGGTAGCATTTACGGCCACCTCGTTACAGTAAGTCTCCTTTGAGCTTTGTAATGCTGCGTGTAGGTGGATAGAATGATGTAATAAATAAATAAAGAAAGAAAGAAAGGATGCCATTATACTGAACTGGTTAAGGACTAAATTTATGCCTCAATGCGGGGTCTTGTCAGCCTGGCCATGGGAGTTTAGCTTTATTCATGGCACAAAATTCATGTCTTAATTCCTATACCATGATATTATTGGCTTGTATTCTCAGCGGGTAAGTACGGAAGCTCCCTAACACCTCTTCCTTACCGATTTATGCTTGGATACGGCTGGCTAGTATCGTTTTGTACGTTATTTATGCAGAGTATGGTGATATTAGAATGTCTGACGTACCACAGAAGGGGACGGCAAGGTGTTAGAAGCAAAATAAATCCCTTAGGAAGGGGTGTTAGGATGCCTCCATAACCAACGAGAATTATGGTCCTTTATGTACTCTATTTTCTTTAATCCCTTCACTGAGATGACGAAGCCGTTTGATTTATTCTTGGTGTATTCTTGACAGGTGGACATCTCACCCAGAGGGGGTTATAGATGGCTGGCAGTGACGTCTGATATTTAAAGAGTTTCGCATCATCTTTATCCTGGCGATTTATTTAACACGTTCCGCATTAACCTTCTCTTCTAAGCAATTTATATCGTTTGAGTATCTGCATAATTTGCATCAATAATATACAAAAGGATAATGACATGTAAGATGGAGGATAAATCGCTTAGGAAGAGGTGTTACGAAATAAACAACACAGGCAAGCGTCTCCCCTAACGTGAATAACACGGTACTGAGAGAGCAAGAATGGACAATATATATATATATATATATATATATATATATATATATATATATATATATATATATATATATATATATATATATATATACACGATATCTATCTATCTATCTATCTTTAGGAAGGGAAGAGGTTGTGTAGATCAGATACTCATTCTTAGATCTTTAGTGGAAAAGTTTCTAGAGAAGGGAAAGAAGTTGTATGCGGCTTTCATGGATTTGGAGAAAGCATATGACAGGGTGGATAGACAAGGATTGTGGAAAGTATTAAGGATATATGGAGTAGATGGGAAGTTGTTGAATGCTGTGAAGAGTATGTACGATGGTGCTAAGGCTGCAGTGCGTGTGGATGGTGAACTAAGTGAATTTTTCTCTTTGAAGGTTGGGTTGAAACAGGGATGTGTCATGTCTCCATGGTTGTTCAATCTGTACATGGATGGGGTAATAAAAGAGGTACAAGGTAGGGTAGTGGATGTTGGAGTGGCCCTGGTGAGAGAGGATAGTGTTTGGAAACTCTCTGTACTGTTGTTTGCAGATGATACTGTGTTGTTGAGTGAAGACGAAGGGGAGCTGCAAGGCTTGGTGGATAAGTCTTCGAGAGTATGTAAGAAACGGAATCTAAAGTTGAATGTAGGGAAGAGTAAAGTGATGGTCTTTGAGAGAGGTGAAGTCAGTGAATGTACAGCGAGGTTGGATGGTGAGGAATTGGAAAATGTGAGTACGTTTAAGTACTTGGGTAGTGTGATGAGTAAGGATGGAGGTTTGGAAGGTGAAGTGCTTGAAAGGGTACAGCAAGGAAGAAAGGTTGCTGGTTCCTTGAAAGCAGTGATAAGAAACAGGGAAGTGAGCATGGAAGTGAAAAAGTTACTACATGACAGTATTGTGATACCAACTCTAACCGTATGGAAGTGAAGCTTGGACGTTGTTGGAAAGACACAAGTCAAGAGTGAGAGCAGTGGAAATGAGTTATTTAAGAGGAGCCTGTGGAGTCACATGGAGAGACAGGCTGACGAATGAGGATATAAAGGAGCGTTGTGGTGTGGATGTGGATGTGACAGGAAGCGTTAGGAGGAACACACTGAGGTGGTTTGGCCATGTGGAGAGGATGGAGGGTGAAAGACTGACGAAGAGAGTGTATGTGAGTGAGGTGGAGGGGGGAAGAGGGAGGGGGAGGCCGAGGATGAGCTGGCGGGAGGGGGTGGAGAAGTATATGAGAGAGGGGAGTGTGAGTTGGGAGCAGGGCAGTGAAATGGCGGGGGACAGGGCGACGTGGAGGCGTTTTGTTTGTGGCCACCCCAAACGGGATTGAAGGGTCAGTAATATATATATATATATATATATATATATATATATATATATATATATATATATATATATATATATATATCTCGTAGAGAGAGAGAGAGAGAGATAATATCGGATCAAAGGGATTAACATTATTCTTGCTATACTCGGTTTACTCTGCCTTGGCCTCAAATTACCATCTCTCTGTCTTGAATGCTGAGCTCTAGCGATAGATTTACATCACAATATGATGCTACTAGTCACGAGGAAGTGCCATTAAACTACAGGAAATAAGCTGCAAGAGAAACGAAAATCTGGGCCAAGTTTATGTGAGAAAAAAAAAAATGCATTGCCAAAATTTTTCCTGCAGACGTGGGGGATTCTTTCGGATTAGCCACTTCACTACGATGACCTCTTCCAAAATTTAATTCTTGCTCTCGTCATTTTTTTTTTTTTTTAAGGGCTGGTGAGGTGAGGTCTAAACAGATGTCATCACCAGGCCGAGACCCTTTCGGACATTTAAAAAGTGAGAGTAACAAACATGAAAAAAAGACGTCACCAGATTTAAAGGATAACTTTTTCCGTCTTTTTATTTCCCTATTATTTCCAGACGATTTCATTCAGCCTGGGAGTACTTTAACTATACCATCCATTTGCATTATTTGTTGGCCGAATGTGTTTGGTCTAATTCTGCCATGATTTCCTGTACTGAAGGGGTTAAGGGAGACTGTACTCAACCCCTCCAGCTCAAACAACCTCTCCTAAGCTGATAAAAGCGTCTGAAGGCAGCAACATCAACCCCTCTCCATCCCACCACAACCCCATAGCTTAGTTTTCCTCCTGCTTATTTCAGACGATTTTACTCGGCTCAGGGCAAACTTCTTGTACTAGACGGGTTAGATACAGCCTTCATTAACCTCCCCCCCCCAGCAGAGACCTATCTAAAATTAGAAAGAAAAAGTGTCAGCAGAAAAAAAAGAAACAAAGGGGATTATTCGTAACTGCAGAGGAAATAATAATAATAATCTATCTATCTATTGCCAAACGCCTCAATCCCATACGGGGTGGCCACAAACAAATCGTCTCCACGTCGCCCTGTCCCCCGCCATTTCACTGCCCTGCTCCCATCTCACACCCACCTCTCTCATATACTTCTCCACCCCATTCCTCCATCTCATCCTCGGCCTCCCCCTCCCTCCCCCCCCTCCACCTCACTCACATACACTCTCTTCATCAGTCTTTCACCCTCCATCCTCTCCACATGGCCAAACCACCTCAGTGTGTTCCTCCTAACGCTTCCTATCACATCCACATCCACACCACAACGCTCCTTTATATCCTCATTCGTCAGCCTGTCTCTCCATGTGACTCCACAGGCTCCTCTTAAATAACTCATTTCACTGCTCTCACTCTTGACTTGTGTCCTTCCAACAACGTCCAAGCTTCACTTCCATACGTTAGAGTCGGTATCACAATACTGTCATGTAGTAACTTTTTCACTTCCATGCTCACTTCCCTGTTTCTTAGCACTGCTTTCAAAGAACCAGCAACCTTTCTTCCCTGCTGTACCCTTTCAAGCACTTCACCCTCCAAACCTCCATCCTTACTCATCACACTACCCAAGTACTTAAACGTACTCACATTTTCCAATTCCTCACCATCCAACCTCGCTGTACATTCACTGACTTCACTTCTCTCAAAGACCATCACTTTACTCTTCCCTACATTCACCTTTAGATTCCGTTTCTTACACACTCTCCCAAACTCATCCACCAAGCCTTGCAGCTCCCCTTCGTCTTCACTCAACAACACAGTATCATCTGCAAACAACAGTACAGGGAGTTTCCAAACACTACCCTCTCTCACCAGGGCCACTCCAACATCCACTACCCTAATAATAATAATAATAATAATAATAATAATAATAATAATAATACAAAGCACGTCCTCGTAGTGAAGTGCCATGTGGTTTATCTATCGCATCCTTACTTCTGGGTTTATCTATTTTATTTTTATTATCGCCAGACGATTTTTTTTATTCAGATTATGCTAGGCCTCTCGTGGTGATGGGGCTGTGTGTGTGTGTGTGTGTGTGTGTGTGTGTGTGTGTGTGTGTGTGTGTGTGTGTGTGTGTGTGTGTGTGTGTGTGTGTGTGTGTGCTTATCTCTGCTCTTCCTGTCTTTGAGCTTTCTATGTGTACTTCCTGTCTGATTAGCTCTCTCTCTCTCTCTCTCTCTCTCTCTCTCCCCGTGTGTGTGTGTGTGTGTGTGTGTGTGTGTGTGTGTGTGTGTGTGTGTGTGTGTGTGTGTGTGTGTGTGTGTACTGGCCAAAACAGTCATATTTTCCCGAACTACAGCTGCTTCCCTCATCCACCGATTCCTTCCTCTTCCCTGTTTACCCATTTATCGATAGTTTTCTCATTTTCTTTTTCTCCCCAAATACTCGTACACCTCCTAAGAAAAAAAAAAAATCAATATGACAAGCAAACACATACAAAATAAACCCATTTCCTGTCTCATTATGCAACACTAAAGGAACTGCTATTTCTACTACTATACACCTGTTATTGTTATTATTATTATTATTATTATTATTGTTGTTGTTGTTGTTTTTAATATTATTTTTATTATTATTGTTATGCTAATTATAATCATCAAATGGTTATCCAACAGCCCACATTCTCACTATTAACATTAATATTAAATACCTACGTTTATTAACAACAACAACAACAAACAGTATGACGATGGTGATGATATTCATAGATCTATCTGTCTATATCCAGATTCCAGACGCCACAATCCCGTAAGGGGTGGCCGTTTGTCTTTGCGTTACGATGTTTTACAGGAAGCGGCACTAACCCCCCGCCAGTTGGGGGAAGCGGTGGTTCAATCGGTAGAGAGGTGGCCAACAGTCTTACCGGACCCAGGTTCAAATCCCCGCTGGGGCAGGGAACAGTTTAAGGATTTGAATTTCATTAAATCAGACTTTACTGATCTACCAGAAGACCCGCCGACATGTCGTAAAAATACCCCCGCTAATACCAATACACCAGTCCTGTATGAGACAGCCCTGGCATGTATTCAATATGGACGGTGGGTGTTAGCGCCGAAGTGGTGACATGTAGAGAGGTGTATGATAATTATGTAGGAAGACTACTGGGCCTTGAGAGCAGGCTGTGAAGTCTATGCCCAGAGTCGGACACATCAAAAAAAAAAAACTTGTTGAAACGTAAGGAACACGTATGGGTTGGTTATATGGTTACCACCCAGCGCTGTAAAGGGTTTCCTGGATTACAGGAAACTATTAGGCTCGTCACTCAATGTAAAGCTAACTGAAAAGGAAAGAAGGGTGATAAAAACTGACAGGAAATGTGGGAGGAATAGGAAGAGAGGAAGGTAAGCACAGAAAAAGAATGATACAGGTGATGGCAGTAGTAGGCAGCACTACATCAAGTGAGTGGATGATGGTCGCCACCATCTACCATGATAATGCTGATGATGAAAATACTAAACAGTAATAATAAAAATAATAATAAAATACTACTACTACTAATAATAATAATATTAATAATAATAACTACCATAACAGGCCAAGGACAAACAGCTGAAAAATGGAAATATGGTTCCAGTAAAGAAATGACTTCCGTGAGAGAGAGAGAGAGAGAGAGAGAGAGAGAGAGAGAGAGAGAGAAAGAATCATAAATACATATAGGGAACAAACGTACTCACTCACTCTCCCCTTCTCTCCCCCTTCCCCTCTCTCTCTCTCTCTCTCTCTCTCTCTCTCTCTCTCTCTCTCTCTCACACACACACACACACACACACACACACACACACACACACACACACACACACACACTTCCTGTCACTCCCCTCCTGCCAATCACCCTACCACAATTTCCCAATGTCCTCCCCTATCTTTCCCTATTCTCTCCTCCTCTCTCCCCTTCCCTTCCCTTCTCTCCCCGTACCCTCTCTCCCTCTCTCCCCCTCACGTGGACAGGGTTGACAAAAAGCTTTCCGAATGTACACACGCACACGCACACAGAACACTGGACATACGGGACACAGATGTATACATATGTGACACGCACACACATACCATACATAACTCTCTCTCTCTCTCTCTCTCTCTCTCTCTCTTTCTCTCTCTCACACACACAACTTACATATGGTAGTTATACTGTACACCTCTGCCTGGTCTCACTCACCTGTAAACATACAAAAACAGTATTAGTGTTTATAAATACGTTTAATATGTTTGTCAAATTAATGTACTGACAATAACAATAATAATAACAATAAATAGTAGTAGCAGTGATAGAAGCAATGGTGGTTTACTATTACTACTACTACAGCAATAATTACACTCTCAGGTGCATCGGTATAAGAAACAGTGTGTCTGGCCAGCATCGTTACTGGAGAAGGTCATGACAGAGTAATACAACTTCAACAATAATTACGTATACCAAATGCTGCTTCCGCCTAAAGGTATTTCGCTATCAGCACTGAAGACTGGGGTTAAAAGAGGGCATCAAGCGGTCAGTCGAAGCTAATCTTACCTATAAAATTCTCCCATCTAGCTTGGCGCTTGGAATACATTGGGTACGTCCAGGAAGGTGAGAAAATGATCAGGTGGTTTACTTCACACCAGCGTGAGAGATGGGAGTTTGAGTAAAAATAATCCTGTAATGATATGTATTTGTCTCCCCACGTTTGGCGCTGGTTCGTACTACATCCTGTGTGTGTGTGTGTGTGTGTGTGTGTGTGTGTGTGTGTGTGTGTGTGTGTGTGTGTGTGTGTGTGTGTGTGTGAGACCATATAACGGGGCGAATCACACACACACACACACACACACACACACACACACACACACACACACACGTGAACACACCTTCCCCCTCCAATAACCCCTCCCCCAATCCGCGTGGTGGACACCCTAACCACAGGACAACCATCGATTACCACATCGACAAAAAGCGCTGCCCTCTCCCCCCTACCTGTATTTACTGTAGTTGTAGCTCACCCCCCCTCTCTCTCTCTCTCTCTCTCTCTCTCTCTCACCTATCAACCCATCCATCCACCACTCAATCCATCCATCACTCCATTTATCTATCTATGTACCTCTACAGTATCTATCTATTTTCGATGGACACCAAATAGTACACTCACTTCATCCAGGGAAGAATACAGAAATACATCTAAAGTTTCAGTCAACACAAATCATCTTTCCCTCCCGCCACCCCACACCTGCCTCCCTCATGTCGGGTTCTTATCCACCTCTGCCTGTATATGTGGTGGATTTTACGTTACACCGCCATCAGACTGATTATACCGAGTTGAACTTTTGTATCAGAGAATCATAACACTGGCTAAACAACAAATACTACCCACCACACCATAACATTAACCATACCACCACACCAATACAATAAAACACCACACTAGATTATACAGTAACACATCACACTGCACCACGCCAATACAACACCACCACCACTACACAACATACACTAACACACAAAGAGAACACACACATATACACTCACATACCCGGCATTCCACACTCAACACATCATCTGATAGCATACACACACACACACACACACACACACACACACACACACACACACACACACACAGGAGGGGGAAAGCTTCATTGCCACCATTAGACTTCAGAAAATAATCTTTTTTTTTTTTTAGTTTTGCTAAACTAATCCCCTTATTAAATCCCTCCAGGAGCTCTAAATTCACCCAGAAAAAAATAGTCTCCCCTCTCCCCCTAATCTCTCTATTCTTTCCTCCCTCTCACTTCCACATTGCCCCTCCCCTGCTTTCTCCCTCCCTTACACCCACCCTCTCCCCAGCTCAGCTCCCCCATCAAAACCACTCCTCTCTCTCTCTCTCTCTCTCTCTCTCTCTCTCTCTCATAAATAACTGTCACCATTACCACCATTATCATCTATATCATTACCACCATTCCTCATAAGTGACCACTACCATTACTACCGCCATTACTACTCTTATATTTATGGCACTAGATGTGTGTGTGTGTGTGTGTGTGTGTGTGTGTGTGTGTGTGTGTGTGTGTGTAATAAGGCCAGTCTGTAGGTCAGAACGAGTCATCATAAATCAAGAACATACATAATTACATAAATATATTCATAAACACATAATTATACACATGTGTACACACACACACGTGTATATAATATACAGATATATACATATATATTTTATATACATAAATACATACTCTCTCTCTCTCTCTCTCTCTCTCTCTCTCTATATATATATATATATATATATATATATATATATATATATATATGTATATATATATATATATATATATATATATATATATATATATATATATATATATATATATATATATATATATATATATATATAAGTGCACTAAACAATATCTCACTAAAGGCAGAACAGTACACTACAAAAAAATCACACAATGCAGTAATACACAGTCACAAAACATGGCACAGCACAGCCATATATCCGGTATGTCACGCCCCACAGTACATATCACCTGATGGCACGCCATAGAATTCCTTCCCCTCTCTCCCTTTCTGCGTGTGAGTGTGCGTCTCTCTCTCTCTCTCTCTCTCTCTCTCTCTCTCTCTCTCTCTCTCTCTCTCTCTGTATATATATATATATATATATATATATATATATATATATATATATATACATACAGTATATATATTTCTGTTTTTACGGCAAGACGTGATTATGGTAGTAGTTTCGTTTGCAGTAATTCTCTTTCTTGACATCGTACATTTGCCATCTGCAAAGACATGTACATTACCTAACATTACAGTGATGCCGGATTGTTTCTTTGTACTGAGGTATTTGGCCTCACTTACAAAAAAGGCTTTTTGTTCGTTATAATTTCACACTTTACAGGGTGAACTATTATGCAGAGATACATAGTGGGAAGGCAATACCTTATTTCTTAAAAGTAGATATGCAGTTTCTTCCAGTGGACTTACAGAAAACACGGCAAGTGCATCCCCAATCCTACGATATCTATGTTGATTTCGTTGATATCCATGTGCTCACTGAGGGGAACTATCTATCTATCTATTGCCAGACGCCTTAATCCCGTAAGGGGCGGCCACAAACAAATCGCCTCCATGTCGCCCTGTCCCCCGCCATTTCACTGGGGTGCACGCTACCCATGTATCGCACTACGTATGACGGTCCATTCTGCAATATATAAAAGCCACATCTGCCGTCCTTTCACTATCCCTGAGAATTTTTGATCAGGTGAGAGACTGACCCCCCTAAAATTCAAGGCTGGGAAATTGTATATAGTGGAAGACCTTCGGGATAACCACACACACACACACACACACACACACACACACACACACACACACACACACATTTATGGTACAGTTGTCAGCATCATATCTGGTCAGCAAAACATAAATAAATAAAAATAAAAATAAAAAGTGACAGGCCGCGCATCCACCTGAGGGAAGAAGCTAACCACTCTTTACTCTCATCGTGGTTTTCTTAAATGACTGCCAGAATTAGAGGTTTGCATTCACCTTGGCCATCTGTTCTAACCCCTTCAGTGCGGCTCTATTTTTCACGTTATTCTGGGCATGGCAAGACTTCGTAACCTTTTCACTACGAGGGCCAGTCCTTATCTGAATAGAGTCATCTGTAAGCAGCCAAATTCACACACACACACACACACACACACACACACACACACACACACACACACACACACACACAGATAGATAGATAGATAGAGAGAGAGAGAGAGAGAGAGAGAGAGAGAGAGACGACTTAATGCAACAATTCGTCATCGTTCTGAATGGGCTACGGATTTCCCAGTGTGAAGAGGGTAAAAAAAAAATGTGACGAGGGTAAAAAATCTTAATCCCACCCACCTATAACGACGTCGACCTCTTTATATCCCATTTACTGCATGACGATTATATTCTGCTTAGGAAGGGACTGATTGAAGACGTGATCTGTACAGCTAAAGAACACATTAAGAAAAGTTTTAAATATTGCTTAGAGTTACTGGGAATAAAATTAAACATATCTTCAGGCTAATGAGACTAATAAGACTAAATCCTACAGTCAGAGTTTTATTTATTGTATTTTTATTTTTCTTATACCTAAGATGAAAATACTTACGTCATCTGTCAGAATATAAAAATACATTCGTCGACTGGACAGGTTACGAACAGGCCTGCATCTCTTGTCACTTTCACTCCCTCCTGCCCTCCCTCCCCCCACAACAAGTGCTCCTGACGCCACCCACATTACACCCACAGCTCTACCTTATGACTTACCCCCAACCCCACCTCCACCCTCACCTCCACGTCCACCACCAACACCCACAACCCCACACCGACCCTCACCTCCACCTCCACCACCCCGAACACCACTACCTTCCATTCCCGCCATCCTCAACACCACCCCCACCCCTCCCTCTCGCCCAACCCCATATATCCTAGTTTTATCCATCTGTCTTTGCTTCCACTATAAATTATTCATTTTCACTTGGCAGAGATTGTAGTCTACTTCATTTCCCGTAGTTCAGTGACAGAAAATGATAATACTACGGCCCTGCAGCCTTTCCCCAGCACTTTTTCGTGACTAGCACCATTTTCTAGCGGGCACTGAGATGGCATGACGGTCGCCAAGTTAACGTGAACAGAATATAGGAACACCGAAAATGATAACTCTCTGGCCCAAGTATTTTCCCCATATTGTAAACTACGTCAATCGTCTCAAAGGTAAAGAGCAAACCACGATCCACACACGATACATAAATGTCTTGGGGTTAACGAGCAATAAAACACCAGGTAAACAGAAAAACACCGGCAATGAGGATATTATGAGGGATATATGGACTCACTACTGGTATGTATGTAAATTTACCACCACCACTCGTAAAAGTTTTATAATAATAATAATAACCACCAACAACAACAAAACAGCAATAACAACAACAACTACTACTACTACTACGACTACAACTACTACTATTCAGAACAGGAGAGCCCTCTGAATTAAAGATAAACCCCTTCTATATTACAAAAAGGTCTGACATGACAAATAAACCCGCCTACCTGTATCAGTAAGCTCCCCCCCCAAAAAAAAAAAAAAAAAAACAAACAAAGGCCATCATACTCAATACGACAAGGGAGGTTCACAGTATCAGGCCGCTATACTCCGTTCACCTCAACCTGGCCTAAAACTGCCATCTCCCTAACTTGATTACTGAGCTCTGGCAATATCTTTAACACTAGGATATGGTGCTAGTCACGAAGAAGTGCCACGGGAAGGAGGTAGAGTCGTAGTATTGCCTTATTCTGTCACTGAACTAAGGCTGCAAAAGGATGAATTTCTGTGCCAAGTTGAAGTGAATGGAGTACTGTACATGACACTTACTTAACCCTTCGCATCCCATTTACTCTTGCTGCAACCACGCGATATTATTCACGTTTAAGAAAGCATCCTGGCACTGAAGAGGTTGATGAAGGCTGTATCTAACCCCTTCACCTCGACAACTCCCAATAAAGATGAATAAAAACCCCTGAAAGTAAAGTGTATAAAAGGAAACACGTCATGGGGGTGAAGGGGTAAATATAAATAGTGAGAAATATTGTGAGACCAATTTCGCCATCAGAGGAAACCAGCTCAACCTTACTCCCCCCCCCCCTTAACCAGTCACTGTGCTGGGGGTGGTGTGGTAGGGTTGATGTGGTGTGGTAGGGTTGATGTGGTGTGGTAAGGGTGATGTGGTGTGGTAAGGGTGATGTGGTGTGGTAAGGGTGATGTGGTGTGGTAGGGTTGATGTGGTGTGGTAAGGGTGATGTGGTGTGGTAGGGTTGATGTGGTGTGGTAGGGTTGATGTGGTGTGGTAAGGGTGATGTGGTGTGGTAAGGGTGATGTGGTGTGGTAGGGTTGATGTGGTGTGGTAGGGTTGATGTGGTGTGGTGGGGGTGATGTGGTGTGGTGGGGGTGATGTGGTGTGGTAAGGGTGATGTGGTGTGGTAAGGGTGATGTGGTGTGGTAAGGGTGATGTGGTGTGGTAGGGTTGATGTGGTGTGGTGGGGGTGATGTGGTGTGGTAAGGGTGATGTGGTGTGGTGGGGGTGATGTGGTGTGGTAAGGGTGATGTGGTGTGGTAAGGGTGATGTGGTGTGGTAGGGGTGATGTGGTGTGGTAAGGGTGATGTGGTGTGGTAGGGGTGATGTGGTGTGGTGGGGGTGATGTGGTGTGGTAAGGGTGATGTGGTGTGGTAGGGGTGATGTGGTGTGGTAGGGGTGATGTGGTGTGGTAAGGGTGATGTGGTGTGGTGGGGGTGATGTGGTGTGGTAAGGGTGATGTGGTGTGGTGGGGGTGATGTGGTGTGGTAAGGGTGATGTGGTGTGGTAAGGGTGATGTGGTGTGGTGGTGTGGTGAAGGTGGTGTGATATGGTGGTGATGTCCTCATTTCCTTTACGTTGCATTACACTCAGCAAGGTTGTACGCACTAAGAATATTAATGTATTAGGTCATCCTTTATACCCAATTCATCTCGTATTTGGTCATCATTTATAACTTACAAGTGTTATTATGGCAAATATGCCTAAAAACTGGTTCATTAAAGTATCGGTGACATTATTATTATTTTATTACTATTATTATTATTATTATTATTATCATTGTTCCCATACACATAAAACTCACACACACACTTTCCCAGAAAGCTAAACACAGCTACCTGACATCCCCTCCCCCTTCCCAGGTAACCAAACCTGACCATACTGTATACAGGACGACACATTATACTTAAGTAGATGAAGTTCCACACCTTTGAAATGCAAAATAAAGTTCCATACCTCTAGATGCTGCTTTAATCAGCCAGCTTATGTTTTCCTATCTGGTTCTCCTTTACTGCTTAACATTTTATATATATTAATGAGAGAGTAAAAGTATCTGACTCCTTCTGAATATCATTTACTGAAGTGCCAGTACCTGCAACATCAGCCAACATGTATCGCTAATTATGTATTTTTAAGCTCAGCTGGTTAAGCCGGGTTGGTGTGGATGTGAAGGGGTTGGTGTGGATGTGAAGGGGTTGGTGTGGATGTGAAGGGGTTGGTGTGGATGTGAAGGGGTTGGTGTGGATGTGAAGGGGTTGGTGTGGATATCAATGCTTCCAGCGGACGATGATTTCTGTAAGACAATTTTTTTTTTTCTGTTACGACTCACCACCTTACAAAATATAAAATATCTTAATAAAAAATAACCTGGCACTTAACCTTTTATAAAATGTACTGGTAACTTAAAATACACAGTACTTCTTCGCTTAACATTATAATACACTCAACGTAATTCAAAAACATAAACATAGGGTGGTCATCGATCTCTTCACTACCCCTAACCCAATTCATTCCTACATAATTAACCCACAATATCGATTCCTACATTGACAGGCCACTGCTCTCATTCCGCCCCCCCAACAGGCCAACCACTGATAGCTCCCTGAAGCCATGTTTGTATTGGTGACGTCACAGCCCAGCCCAGTGACGTCACGAGGAAGCATATCCCTTGATTGGACAGGTGTTAGCCAAGGACCCCCCCCCCACAGGTTAGGTAAGGCAGGTGAATGAGTTAGATTTGTTATTTTTATTCATTTTTCTTTTCATCGTTCGTACAGGTGTTTGGGTCTGGGTTGAGTAAAGCAGAGTGAGTTTAGTAAAGATGAGCAGAGCAGGATAAAGTCATGTAGGGTAGTGTCGAACAGAGCAGGGTAGAGCTGTGTGTGTGTGTGTGTGTGTGTGTGTGTGTGTGTGTGTGTGTGTGTGTGTGTGTGTGTGTGTGTGTGTGTGTGTGTGTGTGTGTGTGTGTGTGTGTGTGTGTGTGTCCGACTCTGAGCATAGGCTTCACAGCCTATTCCCAAGGCCCAGTAGTCCTCCTACATACCATACACCTATACATGTCACCACTTTGGCGCTAACACCCACCGTCAATACTGAGTACGTGCTAGGGCTGTCTCTTGCAGGACTGGTGTATTGGTATTAGCGGGGGTATTTTTACGACATGTCGAAGGGTCTTGTGGTAGATCATTAAACTCTGAGTTTTTGAAATTCAAATCCTTAAATTGTTCCCTATCCCAGAGGGGATTTGGACCTGGGTCCGGTAGGACTGCAGGCCACTCTCTACCGATTGAGCCACCGCCTCCCAAATCTGGCTTTCCTAAATTTCGGAAGGTTAAGAGTAATATTTACTTGGAATGGCATGGGATGGGTTAGGTTAGGTTGGGTCAAGTTAGGTTTACTTATATCACATTGTGCTTGATTGTGTTGGGCTTTGCATAAGGCTACGTCGTCACACATCGCTGGGTTGAGTTGAGAGTTGATTATGAGGTTTTATTGGGCGGATATAACGGGGATGAGCCAGGATGAGATTGAGAGACGAAGACTGTAACAATATCAGGTTCAGTTGGAAATGATTAAGCTCACTTCTGATCACATTGCATGTCAGATTACAAACACTGATGTATATTTCATTAGGATATGGTGTTACAGTGGTAGGATATGGTGTTACAGTGGTAGGATATGGTGTTACAGAGGTAGGATATGGTGTTACAGTGGTAGGATATGGTGTTACAGTGGTAGGATATGGTGTTAGTGGTAGGATATGGTGTTACAGTGGTAGGATATGGTGTTACAGTGGTAGGATATGGTGTTACAGAGGTAGGATATGGTGTTAGTGGTAGGATATGGTGTTACAGTGGTAGGATATGATACTACAGTGGTAGGATATGTTATTACAGTGGTAGGATATGGTGTTACAGTGGTAGGATATGATACTACAGTGGTAGGATATGGTATTACAGTGGTAGGATATGGTGTTACAGTGGTAGGATATGATACTACAGTGGTAGGATATGGTATTACAGTGGTAGGATATGGTGTTACAGTGGTAGGATATGGTGTTACAGTGGTAGGATATGGTATTACAGTGGTAGGATATGGTGTTACAGTGGTAGGATATGGTGTTACAGTGGTAGGATATGATATTACAGTGGTAGGATATGGTATTACAGTGGTAGGATATGGTGTTACAGTGGTAGGATATGGTGTTACAGTGGTAGGATATGGTCTTAGTGGCAGGATATGGTGTTACAGTGGTAGGATATGGAGTTACAATTGTAGGATATGGTGTTACAATTGTAGGATATGGTGTTAATGGTATGATATGGTGTTACAGTAGTAGGATATGGTGTTACTGTGGTAGGATAATGTCGAGAGAGAGAGAGAGAGAGAGAGAGAGAGAGAGAGAGAGAGAGAGAGAGAGAGAGAGAGAGAGAGAGAGAGAGAGAGAGAGCGTACTGAAAGGATTAAATACTCCTAATTAAGATAACCCAAGCCTGAAGCCCCACACAGATTACGCCATAGTTCGTTCCGGAATAAGACGATACGATAGCACTTCTTCGTGACTAGCATCATATCCCAACTGTTAATCTCTTGTTACAGCTCACTGGCAGAATAAAACAGCACTAAGACTCTACATGCTTTTCACAGCACTTCTTCGTGACAAGCACCGCATATTAGAATCTGTTATAGCTCAGTGGCAAAACAAGACAACACTAAAGCCTACCACCATTTCCACAGCACTTCTTCGTGACTAGCACCACATTCTCGTGTCAACAGCTAGCTATACCTCTGCATTCAAGACGGAGTAAAGGCAATTTTAGGTCCTTAATGTGAACAGAGTATAGAAGTTGTGAAGTTATGGTAGGTGAGGTTGGCAGTGGGAAGCAGTAGATTATAACAACACCCTCCATACTGCCTAACCCTCTATAATCTCCATGGGTTAGACTGTCATTTTGGGGTTAGGTCAGGGTAGATTAGGTTGAGGTTAATTTGGGTGGACTGGATGGGATTAGGTTTTGTCTGGTTTACGTGAGGTAGTTATGGTGTTAGGTTAGATTGGGGGAAGTAAAGTAAGGTAAGGTCAGGTAGGAAAAGAAGGTAAGGCTGGGTAAGGTAAGATTCATTCAGGTAAGGCAGAATAAGGTAAAGTAATGTAAATGGCTCTTTGCAGACTGTTTCGCTTGGGATAAAGTGAAGATAAGCACAGTAAAGCAAGAGGATTATTAGGTAAGATTAAGTAAAGTGAATTAGGTTACGTTAGGTCAGGCTGCGTAAGGTTAAGAGAGAGAGGAGATCATGTTTCGTTAAGTTAGATGGGATTAAATTTGACTAGACTGGGTAAAGGTAGGCTAGGTAAGGTTAAGTTAAACTACACTGTTAGGTTAGATTAAATTGTTAGGTTAGGTTAGGTTGTTAGATAAGATTGGGTAAGGTAAGGTAAAGGTAAATCCGATTAGGTTAAGTTAGGTAAGAGTGGCAGTAGAAAGCAGAGATTACGAGAGGCGTTCCATCTTGGTAAGGCTAACCCCTTATAATCCCCCCAGTTTACGCCGCCGCCACAAAACTGGCCCAGGATCGAACACGCTGCCTTAATGAGCGTCTTCAGGGCACGTAATGGAGCCTCTCTTCTCAGTATTATGCCTGAGGTTTTTTATATTTTTCCGTACTTCCCCAGCATGAGGAAGAGTATTTTAGGTTATCATCCTCCCTTCTGTGGTATGGTCCAGCTCTCTATTTCAACCATAATGATACAAACAGAGATAAAATGAGATACAGAGTGCCACCAGGAGCTTATCCCTTAACTGTTGTGAATTATTCTAGAGTACCCTAACCCGGGCATGTACGCCTCACAAACGTTCACCTGGAACTGTATGTTACTGTCAAACTATTCTTTACACCTATATATATATTACCTCAACAGAATAAAGGCCTATTTGTGATAAGCTTATAATGGGACAATACAAGCTATATATATATATTGTAAAACTGATGTAACTGATAAACTGGTCGGTACACTTTTTTTTTTTTTTTTTTTTTTTTTTTTTAACGTCCGACTCTGGCCGTACACTTAATAGCCTGTTCCATAAAGTGCAACCTCTCTCGTAAGTGCACTGTCTCCTAGAAGCATTGCAACACTCTGGCACACTACTTTCTGGCACACTGGACGACGTGTCTGACAAGTATACCAACATGACTGGGCACATGTGTCAAAATACTTCATCCAGTGTTCCAGATAATAGCGTGAAAAGGTGTTACTCTATTTAATTATTTATATATTTATTTCCTTACCATCATCATTATCATTATTATTATTATTATTATTATTAAGAACTCTACATTCTCTGGAGTTCTTATAGAAATAGTAGATATTTATTTTTTCTGGGGAGGGGGGAAGGAGATCTAGGAGGCTGGATAGAGACTTGAAATTTTCAGGAGTGATGTATCTTGGTTGCAGGCTTCGTTGGGAACATTTTCCCCCTGAATATTAGCGCCCTCTACTTATTTTATTTTTCCATTTTTGCTCTCCTGCTTGGCAAAATCCACTGAATCGTATGCTTTGCAAATCTTCCAGTATGTAGTGGTCAACATGCACTACTGCACCTGGGTATTGATATTCAGATCCAACAAATGCTTTTTGAGATACTGGGGAAAATCAAAATGGCCGCTTCATGCCTGAATCGGAAAGTATTTGGCCGATTTTGACCAAACTTAGTGGAAATGTATTGGGTCATAGTGAACATGATCTGCTTAGTGTGAATGACCTTGACCTTGATCTTAAGGTCAAAGGTCAAAATCCGTATTTTTTTTTTTTAATCACACCGGAAGTCCCTTATTATTAGGTGTACAATAACAAAAGTATTTTAATCTGGAATGTGGAGTTCTTTGAATACTGCTTCAGCAATGTCAAAATTCGTCATTATTATTATTATGACCATTATTATTATTATTATTATCTATCTATCTATCTATCTATCTATTGCCAGACGCCTCAATCCCGTTTGGGGTGGCCACAAACAAATCGCCTCCAAGTCGCCCTGTCCCCCGCCATTTCACTGCCCTGCTCCCAACTCACACCCCCCTCTCTCATATACCTCTCCACCCCATCCCTCCATCTCATCCTCGGCCTCCCCCTCCCTCTTCCCCCCTCCACCTTACTCACATACACTCTCTTCGTCAGTCTCTCACCCTCCATCCTCTCCACATGGCCAAACCACCTCAGTGTGTTCCTCATAACGCTTCCTATCACATCCACATCCACACCACAACGCTCCTTTATATCCTCATTCGTCAGCCTGTCTCTCCACGTGACTCCACAGGCTCCTCTTAAATAACTCATTTCCACTGCTCTCACTCTTGATTTGTGTCCTTCCAACAATGTCCAAGCTTCACTTCCGTACGTTAGAGTTGGTATCACAATACTGTCATGTAGTAACTTTGTCACTTCCATGCTCACTTCCCTGTTTCTTATCACTGCTTTCAAAGAACCAGCAACCTTTCTTCCCTGCAGTACCCTTTCAAGCACTTCACCCTCCAAACCTCCATCCTTACTCATCACACTACCCAAATACTTAAACGTACTCACATTTTCCAATTCCTCACCATCTAACCTCGCTGTACATTCACTAACTTCACCTCTCTCAAAGACCATCACTTTACTCTTCCCTACATTCACCTTTAGGTTCCGTTTCTTACACACTCTCTCAAACTCATCCACCAAGCCTTGCAGCTCCCCTTCGTCTTCACTCAACAACACAGTATCATCTGCAAACAACAGTACAGGGAGTTTCCAAACACTATCCTCTCTCACCAGGGCCACTCCAACATCCATTACCCTACCTTGTTATTATTATCATCATCAATATTAGTATTATCGTTATTAATAATATTATCATGTTTTGAAGCACTGTACAACACACTTTCACATGCCACCACTTCGGCGCTGTCTTGCTCGACTGTTTTTTTTTTTTTTTTTTTTTTTTTTTAAATACAACGCGTCGGTGTGTCTTATGGTGGATAGTGGTCTGCTTTAACGAATTCCAATCTTTATGCCGTTCCTTGCCCCAGCCAGGGATCCACCTCTCGTCCACTGGGGCTGCAGACCACCTCACTCTCCACTCTGACACTGACGATTTAAATACCACTTTCACTGACAATCTGTATATTTGTCTACAGTATTTCACTTATACACGAATTTCACTGCTTACTCCACACTGAGGAAATCATGCAGTACTGACATAAAATTCCGTGATATTAGGTGTGCTGTGCCGACTCCATGCAGTCTTTAATCCTTCTCAACATAATTACCGTACTGACTTAATACTGTACGGGGGCCTTATTCCTCCCCCCCCCCCAATGTGAAGTACAGCTCTCACATGGGGGGGGGGGGTCAGGGTTCACCATACACAGCACTTTTCTAATAAGCCTGAGTCAAAGGCTGTTCGATAAGGAGCACAATCTTCGGGGTTGTGGCGTGGCACTACCTGTAATTACCTCCATGATGGGCATATTATCTTACAATATCAGGTGAACACTTCTGTCTGTCTCTCTCTCTCTCTCTCTTTTTCCCTACCTGCCTACCTATGTCCATCCATGTCTTTCTATCTATCTGTCGGTCTATCTGCCAATCAATCAATTTGTCTACCTACCAATCCATCCATCTATCTACATATCTATCCATCCATATATCTGCCTATCCATCCATCCATCCATCCATGTACTGCCAGACGCCTTAATCCTGGAAGGGGTGGCCACAAACAATGGTCACCACGTCACTGTCACTCCCTAACACCTTTTCCTAAGCGATTTATTTTGCATATTTCAACGTACTGTCCTATACTGTATTGTATAACTCATTCCCGTATCGCCACACTCTGTATAAATAACATACAAAAGGATATTAACCAGCCATATCCAAAAATAAATCGCTATGGGAGAGGTGTTAGGAAGCCTCCTTACCCGACCAATATGGGCCTAGTGTTCAGCAAGGGACGCAAACTCTATCATTAAACCGATACATTAGAAGGTAAAAATAAAATAATATCAATAATAATAATAATAATAATAACAACAATAACAATAATAATCATAATAATAAAAGGCCGCTGCCTTAAAATGAATAATATCGTCCGGTTAAAAAAAAAAAAAAAAAAAAAAAAAAAAAAAAAAAGTGAGGTCATCGTGCTGAAGTGATTAAAATACTGCGAGGGGCACCTATATCCAGATTAATGTTGCTTTGCTTAGTAATGTAACACACACACACACACACACACACACACACACACACACACACACACACACACACACACACACACACACAGAGTCAGGAACTACCATGCAGCAGTAAGACCCCCTTCCCCCCATGTACCCCCGCATCATATAAACCCGCTATGCTAGTCCACAACATCCCCAACTCTTCCTTTACTAGCCACTGCTATTACCTCACACTTTATTCCTCTTACCACCACGGGGCTTTACTATATAGGCTTAGGGTTCACATTTAGAACTAGAGTGGAATACCATTTTTTATTTATTTATTTATTATTATTTTTTGTAATTCCACTATTCGATGGCTCTCCTCCACCCACCAAACGCTCTAGCCTATACCGGTAGGAAAAAGTGACAAGGACCACCATGAGGGAAGGAAAGCCTGTCATGGAAACTTCACACGAAAAGATGTATAGGAAGACGTCATCGAAGTGAAGGATTTAAAGGGGACAGGCTAAGTTAATATCGGTACCTCTCCTTACCTAATAATTATAATGCAACGTATTATAATCTTATCTAATCTAATCTATCCCAACCCAACTTAATCTAATCTAACCTATTCTACTTTAACCTAACCTATTCTGTTCTAATCCAACCTAGCCTGGCTCCAGCACCCCTCACCGACCTTGATCTAACCTAACCAAACACCACGGTACCTATCCCAGCACTGGCCTCATCCCTGCTTTTACATAATTACCGTTACAGTGCATGACCTCACTTGTGGTCACCCTCACTCACCTTCAATGACCTCACCTCACCTTAGTTTCCATTCACCTCTTTATTTATATCCCTTTCCTTCCTTCTATTCCTTTCCTTCCCTTCGTTATATCCCTTTCCTTCCTTCCTTATAATCCTCTCCTTCCCTCTTTCTACTTCCTTTTCTTCCTCCCTTTTCTTTATATTTCCTTTCCTTCCCTCCTCCTACTTCCTTTCCTTTTCTTTTCTTCACCCTCTTTCCTTCAAGCCTCTCCCCTCTTCTCATCCCTTCCCTCTTCTCCTCCGTTCCTTTCCTTCCAATTTCCCTTTTCTTCTTTCCTTCCCTGCTGTTTACTCCCTTCCTTACCTATCCTTCATTTTCCTTCCCCTTCCTTCCCCTCTCCTCTCTCCCTTGATTTCCCTCTCTTCTCTCCCTTGATTTCCCTCTCCTCTCTCCTTTCATTTCCCTCTCCTCTCTCCCTTCCTTTCCCTCTCCTCTCTCCCTTCCTTTCCCTCTCCTCTCTCCCTTCCTTTCCCTCTCCTCTCTCCCTTCCTTTCCCTCCCTGTTATTCCGTTACCTCCCATCCCTTGCCCAATCTTCCTCTCCCTCCCCGTCCCCGATCTAAGCCAAGAAGGGAGATTAAATTTACGAGTTAAGAGAGACAAAAAGGAATAAGAAGGAGGGAGAAGGAGGCCGAGAAAGCGGAATAAAATAGAGGTATATATGCGACTGAAGTTGTTCTGTGATTATTAACATTTATTAGAAATTGTATATAGTATGTTTATTTATATTACCAAAAATATTAGATGTTAAAAGTAAGTAGCTAAATGGAAGACAATAAGAGGCACAAGAGGTGACTGAACTGAAGAAAGGAATTATAATCATGAAGGAGAGAGAGAGAGAGAGAGAGAGAGAGAGAGAGAGAGAGAGAGAGAGAGTAAACATAAATAGCTGATAGAGTGGTAATGGGATGGAAGGAAGAATAATATATGTGACTGAAGAGCTGAACTAATGGGCAGTGAGGAGGAGGAGGAGGAGAAGGGGAGAGAGAGGAGGAGGAGGAGGAGGAGGAGGATTACACAGGATTACACAGGAAAGCAAACAGCAACAGACCTTATGGTCCTTTCGAGGCTGCTTGTTAGAGAAAACTATGACTACAAGATCTAACTCTACATGTTGAAGGATAAGGATAGTAAAGCAAGAAGGCTCCCCCCACCACCAAACCCTCCAGGAAAAAGTGAGAAAAACCACCATGCAGCATGGAAAAACTGACATGGAAATTTTATAGGAAACACTGGAAAGGAAAAGTCACATTCTATAATACTTTATCTATAAGCTACCCGATAGAGTAACCTGAAAGAGAAAGTAAACAAATAAAATAATAGTTACGGCATGACATTATAAACCGGTTACATTGAGTTAATGGGAAGTCTGTGGACATAACGTGGAAGCTACACACTGCACAGTGTGGATGTTTAGGGGTGGTGCAGCAGCCTTGCCTGGCGCTTTTAAGGTAGGCAGCAGTCAATCAGGCCCTAGCTCCGTTTGCTCCACTGAGACAAGGAACTCTCCCATGTGGGACAAGTACACAAGTTTCATCCTGAAGCAGTGACCCCTGGTACATAAAAAAAATCCCGATGGTGGTCACTTGACTAACAGGGACCCTCAGTGATCCACAGCCCATCACAGGTCGAAGGTAAGAGTAGTGACCGTTAACTCAGGGTTATCTGTGCAGATCCTAATCTGTGCTTATATTGCTTTCTTTGCACTGGGGAGATTGAAAAGTATATAGGACGGGTGTCTTAGATAAAAGGGGACTGCACAGTGCACAGTGTGGATGTGCAATGCACAGAGTGGATGTTTAGGGGTGATGCAGCAACCATTCCTGGCGCTTTTTAGGTAGGCAGCAGTCAATCAGGCAATGGCTCCGTTCACTCCACTGAAACAAGGAACTCTCCCATGTGGGACAAGTACACAAGTTTCATCCTGAAGCAGTGACCCCTGGTACATTAAAAAAATCCCGATGGTGGTCACTTGACTAACAGGGACCCTCAGTGATCCACATCCCATCACAGGTCGAAAGTAAAAGTAGTGACCGTTAACTCAGGGTTATCTGTGCAGATCCTAATCTGTGCTTACTGTATATTACCTCATTTGCTTTGGGTAAATCGAAAAACGTATAATGACGTGACGTGACGCTATGTTAAGTTTACGGGGTGTCCTGTAGACACGAGGGGACTGCACAGTGTGGATGTTTAGGGGTGGTGTGGCAGCCTCGCCTGGCGCTTTTAAGGTAGGCAGCAGTCAATCAGGCCCTAGCTCCGTTCACTCCACTGAGACAGGGAACTCTCCCATATGGGACAAGTACACAAGTTTCATCCTGAAGCAGTGACCCCTGGTACATCAAAAAAATCCCGATGGTGGTCACTTGACTAACATGGACCCTCAGTGATCCACAGCCCATCACAGGTCGAAAGTAAGAGTGGTGACCGTTAACTCAGGGTTATCTGTGCAGATCCTAATCTGTGCTTATATTGCTCTGTTTGCACCGAATAAATTGAAAATGTATAATATCGTGACGCAACACTATGTACGGGTACATTGTTTACGGGGTGTCTTGTAGACTAATGGGGCATGAACTTACATGTACCGTAGCTATAAAAGCAAGTTATTCGGACAGAAAAAGAGTCAGCTGAGGATTTTCGTGCATATACTTGTCTAATTTGTTTTTGAATGTCTCAATTGAGATACTGTTCACGGTATCTGAGGGTAATCTGTTCCAGATATTTACAACTCTGTTAAAGAAGAAGTATTTTGCTTCGTGGGATTGGAATCGCTTTCCCATGATTTTGCAGCCATTACTTCTGGTTTGACTCGACCGGTCTATATCAAAATATTTATTCATGTCTAAGTTGTCATATCCCTTCATGATTTTGAAAACTTCAATAAGGTCCCCTCTTAACCTGTGCTTCGTTAGGCTAAATAATTTAAGTTCTTCAAGGCGTTCCTCATATGGTTTGTTTCTAAGTCGTGGTATCATTTTTGTGATTCTTCGCTGAATTTTCACTAATTTTTCAATGTCTCTTTCTGTAGTACGAAGACACAGAATTGCACACACATACTCACAGATAGGGGCGCACTAGCGAGTTGTACAAGGCAAGTATGACTTTTTCCGATTTAAACTCGAAAGTTCTTCCAATAAAACCCACTAGCTTGTTTGCAATTTTAACCGCATCGGTACACTGCTTGCTTGGTTTTAGGTCATTTGATATTATCACACCAAGATCCTTTTCACTGTCTGTACTTGATAACTGAATATTGTTCATTTTGTAATTTGCATGGACATTGTTACTTCCAATATGAAGTACTTTACATTTTTCTGTGTTGAATTTCATTTGCCATTTTTCTGCCCAGCTTGCTAAAGTATTAAGGTCATTTTGTAACTGCTGCCACTGTAATTTTGAAGTGACTATACTGGTTATTTTAGTATCATCTGCAAATTTGGATACTTTACAATTTAGAAGGAGGAGGAGGAGGAGAAGGAGGAGGAGGAGAAGGAGGAGGAGGAGAAGGAGAGAGAGAGGAGGAGAGGCAAGAGAGAGAGAGAGGAGGGGTAACCATGCTAGAAATAAGACCCACTCAGTAATTATTCCACTTTTATCCTCTCTCTCTCTCTCTCTCTCTCTCTCTCTCTCCAACCACCTGCTTTCCCATTCCCTACCTCCTAGTCCTATCCTGTGTATACCTGATCGGGCCTACCGAATTTACACGCGCGCGCACGCACACACACACACACACACACACACACACACACACACACACACACACACTCTCTCTCTCTCTCTCTCTCTCTCTCTCACACACACACACACACACACACACACACACACACACACACACACACACACACACACACCGTTCCATTAATTAACCACAAACTCGTGAGCACTTTTAAACAGCCTGACCTTTTGTTTTTATTTATTTATTTATATTTAGTCGTTCACTCCCACGACGTATATATATTTGCTTATTCTTTTCAACTAGAGACAAACTTAACCAGCTTCGTGAGACCTCTTATTCTGCAGGGGCGATTTAACCCTCTAACTCCCACAGCTCATAAAGTTTCCCCTGCTATGAATAAAATCGCCTGGGGTTAGCAGAAGAAAATAAGAATAATAAAGAAATACATCCCGGATTTTTCTCTACACCGACGAAGCCGATCTTCCTTATTTCCTTCCACCCTGAGGACGTAAATTTTTCACTTTATTCTTGCTACTTCCAGACGATTTTATTCAACTTACAAGAGGCCTTTCGTACTGACGGGGTTGATGGGGATATTTAAGCATAAACCCACCAACGTCAAACAACTCCCTTAAACAGAACAAAATCGTATGAAGACAGCAGACTAAACAAACAAACAAACGAAAAAAGACGTTACCGGATTCATGGCGTTAAATCCTTCATGGGTCTAAAATCAGTTGTCTAAATCCCACGTGAACTAGTCTTAAATCCCTCGCAAGTTGTTCTTTAAATCATTCAGGCAGGTCTTTAAACCCCTCGCTACCTGGTCTTTAAATTCCTCGCTAGCTGGTCTTAACCCCCTCGCATGCTGGTCTTTAAATCTTACACAGGCAGGTCTTTAAATCCCTCGCAAATTGGTCTTTAAATTCCTAAACTGGTCTTTAAATCCGCGGTAGGAAAAAATGTCAGCTGGTCTTTAAAAACATTGCAGGCCTTAAATCAGCTGACATTTAAATTCCTTCCAAGATCTTTAAACCATGTGGTATTTAAATCGTTGCTGGTAAAAAGATACAAAGGTCTATCTATCTATTGCCAGACACCTTAATCCCGTAAGGGGCGGCCACAAACAAATCGCCTCCATGTCGCTCTGTCCCCCGCCATTTCACTGCCCTACTCCCAGCTCACACACCCCTCTCTCATATACCTCTCCACTCCATCCCTCCATATCATCCTTGGCCTCCCCCTCCCTCTCCCCCCCTCAACCTCACACATGTATACCCTCCTCGTCAGTCTCTCACTCTCCATCCTCCTTTAAATACTCACGGGTTAAGAATCAGCCCTTAAAAACAAAATCACACATGCCAATCATCAGATCTTTCGTCACCTGATCTGAATATACCTCACACGCCTACATCACCTGGTCTTCAAGTACCACACACGTCTATAATCAGGTCTATAATTAGCTGGTCTTTAACCCTTTCATTACTAATAACCTTCCACAGCTGAGTTAAATCATGTGACGTAAACCCGAGTAAAATACCAAAAAGCGACCATTAGCAATCATGTATAATTACACGATCGACCTATTGTTACTTAAAATCAGCTGGTCTTTGAGTCAATCGTGTCCTCTATGCAACTGATCACCAACAATCTACCTTTTTTGACTCACTCAGTTGAATAAAATCATCTGGTTAGGTAGAATATACTAGATAAGTGCCGACCATGGATGGGTTGATGGAGAGAGTTGCACAGGCTTGTATGACTCTCAGCTCAATTTAACCGTCTGGTGTTAGCCGGAATAGAATGCTAGAGCTGTGCCGAGCAAGAGAGGGTTAAAATTTTGTCACCAAAATCAGGTAGCCTTTAATATCTTCTATGACCCGAATCACCTGCTGTTTAAATCCCTTCCAGGTCAAAGTGAGGTGGTCTCCTGCTTTTGGTCTTCAGTCCTTTGATGTCGTGGTTATAAGATGAGTATAATCGTCTGACACCACCAAAATATAATACTTATAATACCACAATGCAATAAATCCTAAACGATCTTTAATCAAATGGTGTTTAAATCCTTCTTGGTCTATTTTCAGGTCGTCTAAATTATCAATGGTGGTTTCCTAAATTTTCAGCCCCTTCAGTATGGCAACTTTTTTTTTTTTTTTCCATATATGATTTTCATATCGTTTAGGTGAGACCCACAGAAGAGAAAAGCTTAATGAAGGCCATGCATAATCCCTACTGATTAAAAAATATATCCTAATGTGAAGAAAGTCGCCTATAGATAGCAATAAATAAATAAATAAATAGCTAAAGTAACCTTAAATTAACCTTAAAATTTACAGTAGCCTTAAATTAACCCTGACTAATACAACAAAGGCCTCTGCAACAAACAATGCAACCTACTGCAACATAACCTCCAATATACACACCGCAAGAATATACACAGGCTACTCAAATTATAAAGAACCTTGCCTCTATAAATAACAGACCTTGGCCTTATAAAAAGTGACCTCCAAAATCCACACGCTCCGACCTAACTTGACCTAGCCCCAATTACATCGACCCGGCACACACACACACACACACACACACACACAGTCTTAACCTTTCCCAGAGTCACTATCGCGGTCATCATCATCATCATCCCCGTGACAAAGCCCTCCCTCGTTTTCTCTTTCCCCTGATTTTCGTCTTACGCTAAAATGTCAGGGGTCACTACAGAATATTTTTACAGTTACACTGAGTATTTTTAGTTTCGTTGGCTACGCGGGCTGCTGGAGCGGGGCACCTTCAAGTAGTGGTAATGATGTCCTGCCTTTCTATCCTTGTCTATAACTAACTGGGTGATGCAGCTGCCCCGGTATACAAACGTCCCTCAACTACTACCCTATCCCTAGAAAAGAAGATGGTGAGCTGCAGAAGGAGGGTAGTTCCAGTCTGCAGTCCCCCAAGTTCACGCTTCAGATACACCTGGGGATGCTACTGCTACTTCTGCTACTACTATTACTTCTTCTGTTACTACCACTACTACTACCTGGTGACGCGGGTGTGTGTTTATTCATTCATTTCATTCATTGCCAGACGCCATGTATCCCAAACGGGGTGGCCAAGGGCTTAGAGTTAATTGTTTTACAGGGAGGGGCACTAATCCTCCACCAACCCCACTTGACACCAAAATGTCAACTATAATGTCCGGCTGTTTTTTTTTTTCTTTTCTTTATCTTTTTTCTTTATTTTTTCTTCTTGCTTTCTTTATCTTTTTCTTTTCTTTCATTATCTTTTTTATTTTCTTTTTTTTCACCCTAAACTGAGAATCCTTTAGCTGGAAATGGTCAGTGGGATGGCTTTATACCCCACACGTGTTGTGAGAAACACCCATTTTCGCTCGGCGCTGATGACAGTTCTCCAACTCAGGTTTTTATAGCTCTGTGTCTGGACCCTACTCAATCCATTTTATATTAGTAAGAGGTGGGGCTAATGATGATGATGATGACGATGATGATGATTTAGTAAGAGTAGGGCTAATTATGATGACGATGATGATGATTTAGTAAGAGTAGGGCTATTTATGATGACGATGATGATGATTTAGTAAGAGTAGGGCTATTTATGATGACGATGATGATGATTTAGTAAGAGTAGGGCTATTTATGATGAGGATGACGATGATGATTTAGTAAGAGTAGGGCTAATTATGATTACGATGATGATGATTTAGTAAGAGTAGGGCTAATTATGATGATGATGACGATGATGATTTAGTAAGAGTAGGGATAATTATGATGATGATGATGATGATGATTTAGTAACAGTAGGGCTAATTATGATGATGATGACGATGATGATGATTTAGTAACAGTAGGGCTAATTATGATGATGATGATTTAGTAACAGTAGGGCTAATTATGATGATGATGATGACACACAATAATCAGATGTTATGAGAAAGAATGCCTGAAAAAGTTATTCCTTTCAAAAAACCTGAACAAGAAAACTGCCCTCCTCTCTCTCTCTCTCTCTCTCTCATGGAGCCACACTAGAATGAGTAATATTTCCCAATATTCTTTAAAGCATTAGTGCACCTGGCTGGACGGCTGTCTTATGCTTTTGAATATTGTTGTTGGGAATTACTAGGCAGTGACAGGACTTGTAGTGACGCTGGAAATAGGTGGTGTGACAGGCCGACAAGATGGCATGGCAGGGTGAGTTAATGTCAGAAAGAATGATACCGTACAAAAATCATTCCCTTTACCAGAGAGAGAGAGAGAGAGAGAGAGAGAGAGAGAGAGAGAGAGAGAGAGAGAGAGAGAATAATTACGTGAAAGCGAGGAAGCGATGCTTACCGATGCTCTAAGTGTGGAAATAAGCGGCCCGGCCCGGCCCACCAGAACGTCAGGCACAGCAGAAGCTAACTGTGATACATTCATTCAATAAATTTTGCTGTCAACTAAAAACTCACCCATAAAGGCACAGGAGCCCCTTCGGATGTCGAGTTTTCCAAGGAAGTGTTCGACTCTAATGGGTGAACGCCTCAATTACGAAGGCAAATTAAAAAGGTTTTCCGTCGTAACACTGTGTTTTCTGGCATCAACTCTAGCAATTAAATATCGGAGATTAAGCCTATAATTTTATAACAGGTAAATGGTGATAACAAGGCGCTCGCTCGCTCGTCACGCGGTCACAAAGCAGGTGCTTAGTGCGTCTACAGCCACGAGAAATGCGAAGAAAACAAAATAACTAACAATGATCTAATGAAGATAGGTGCAAGTGGATGAACTGTGGAGACAAATATAACCAGCTCTGATCCCACTCTACAACCTAACCATCACCGGAATGGGTCTCTGTACAAGGCGATTTAGTTATGGATGGTTGGATGGTAGGGATGGTTGGATGTTACGGATGGTTGTAACGTGGCCAATGAGTGACTGGAACTAGTGGTATTTCAATGGTCAATCTACTGACAGCTTCTATACCTCTTTATAATCCCTTTGTCTCCAGACCCTACTCACCCGTGTCAATACCGGTATACAGTATTATGGTGGTATTGATAAGCTGATGGTATAAGATGAACAAACCGGTAACTCTTTCATTAGCCTCTACTCTCTCTCTCTCGCTCTCTTTCTCTCTAATTACTCCACTGTCACAGGCAAATTGGAATAGGACTGTGCTGGTGGTGGTGGTGATCAAGCATTGGTACTAGATGAACTTAGCTCATTTCGTCTATACTGTTTCCACACTGACTTGACCCAGATTCTCGTCCTTTTCCAGCGTATTTCACGTAGCTCTGTGACAAAAAGAGACAATGCTACGGATCTACATACTTTCCCCAGCACTTCTTTGTGACTAGCATCATAACCCAGTGTCAATACATTCTTTCAGCTCAGCATTCAAGTTGGAGATATGGGAATTTTTTGGCCAAGTTAGAGTGAAAAGAGTACTGTAGGTCAATTCTGCTTTAATCTTATTGCCACCAGACGATTTTACACAGCTAAGGAAGTGCGCCCAGGTACTGAAAGGGTTTATGCAGCTCCCATCGGTTGAATAAAATCGTCTGGTACTAATAAGGATAGTGTTAAAAACGCATCCTCGTCCTGAAGGAGTTAAACCCCACGAGGGAATCAAGACACGAGCGAATCAATGAATCAATTGTCCAATATTCTGCAGGGCACGAATTCGCCTTAACATCATCTAATTAAAGACTGACATTTCTGCATAGTTTCCTTCATGCGTCCTCGGTTGCACACACACACACACACACACACACACACACACACACACACACACACACACACACAGATGGTTGCAAACTGGCTCCTGACCGTGTTTTTTATCCTCACTAATAATAATCAATACAAATCAGCACGGCAAAAATGGAAATACTCTGTTTTTTCTCTCTCTGACTGCGCTTCTGACTCCATGAATCGAGTGACGCATTTTATTATTATTATTATTTTTTTTTTACTACTTCCAGATGATTTCTTCAACACATGGAAGGCCTCCTGCACTATACAGGTGATCCGGTGTTGCATTTAGTAACGTATTCTTGCAGGCATCGCGAAATGAACGGATCTTGAATTTGGCTCTCTGTTACCGGTATTTGCTTTTTTTTTCTTCTTCTTGGAGGGAGCAATCTTTAGGGCGTCTGGCCTTTGGTTCCTTCTTCCTTAAAAGATAAAAATCAACTGTAGGGGGTTACTGATGGCTGGATCTAACCTCTCCAGCCTGATATGTTTCTCCTACGCTTAATAAAATCGTCTGGATAAATATACAGGTTTTCGGACTGAGTTAATCTTCATAATACGCAACATGGAAGTATAAAGGCGGATTAACTATTTTCCTTGTCATCTCCTAATCACCTTGTTAAGATTTCTTTCCCCACGAAGAACAAGTGGCACAGGAGAATTCCGCACTCCCCTTTCCCTGTCCTTCCTGAGAAAACAAATCTACGTTACGATGGCAGCTGACAGTTTGTGGTTCCGGGCCTTGACGTCCAGTCCTATGTTGACGATAAATTCTTTGCTGAAGCTAAGATTTCCTTTTTGCAGGAAGGGCAAGAAAATGTTGGGGGGTCCAACCTGTACTCACTTGTGCTGCCTTCGAGGGACTCTACTGTGAGTGACATGCCAAATGGTTTCTATAAACCGTAGTCATTTACCACGTTGGGTGGTAACCGTATAGCTTAATGACGCCTCGTGATTTAGTGGGTTATGGCGCTCCAACCGGATGGAGCCTGAAAAGGTTTATATCCGAGGAGTGACTGAAGCTTACTGCTGATATAATGCCCCTCAGCAACGAGTCAGGCTGCTCACCCTCGCTTTAAATGTTGGGAATGAGTAACCCAGTCCCGGGTTGGCCCAGTCATCTCATGAAAAAAGGGGGGAGGGGGTTGATGACAAGAAGAGGGGACTGCAGAATCTTCCTGTATGTCATTTTCTTCCTGGGAAAAAAAAAAAAAAAAAAAAAAGACGGGGGGAAATTGAACTCGGAAATCACACCGAGTATCGTGTCATCATCACCATTATAACCCCATCATTCACTGCTATATGTTGCGGATGAGATCTTGAAACTGGAGCAGAATTGCACAAAAGTAGGAAAGCCATCAATTGAGTACACGTGTACCTCCAGTAACATATATATGGAACCTGTCAGGTCTCGAAACGTCTTCCTCAAGCTGTCTTTCCCACTACCTATGACCTCCATCCTTTAAAGAGGCAGTTTGTCGATGCATCTTGAAATGGACGTGTCTTTGAGTTTTCTTCCACCTCCCCCCCTTTTTTTAAAGGGACTTTGGAGGTTCTGCCCAACGCTTCTCCTTTTAACTTTTTCCTTCTTTTATCTCTTATTTTTCTTTCTTTAAAACAAAGAGAACCGCATCTGCATATCCAAAGTCGGTGCCACTAGCCCACTTTTTCTACGTTCATCCTTCCTCCTTTCTCCGCGTCCAACTCAGTTCTTGTTTTTACCTCCTACCTCCCACACTGCAAAGTCAACACTACCGCACGCAACACCCAGTCTCTCATCCTGGAATTTCGCAACAATCCTGCTCGTAAAATCGTGAAATCTGAGCCATCCAAGTCATGTTCCCGTCAGCCAGATAAACGGGCATTAGGAGAGGTAGCGGTGTTCCTTTGTGTTAACTTTATTCCCCGCCACACGCAGAAGACAAGGCGGGAATGTTTGAAAGTAACTGTTCTCACATCAGGCAAACTATCATTAGATGTAACTCTGTAGATTTATGTTAACTTTATTCCCAACCTCACGTAAGCAGAGATAAGGAGGGAAGGTCTGAAAAACTGAAAGTGATTTCGTAAGAAGCGTGTTCGGGGAAGTAATGAGTTCAGCCTAATTACCACAAAAAAGTAGTCTCGAGCCGCGGCGCAGTGTATTCTTCCGCCACGCAAGCTGTGCCCGCCTTGCTTAATCCTTGGCGCTTTTGTTTATTCTCCACGCCATGTCATACCACTCATTATTTCCGTGTTACATAGCGGCAAGTGTACAGGAGCATAATACCAATGACTGAAGGCGCTATCAAAAATTGGGGGGTGGGGGAGTACATTTAAACGGCTCCAACGGTCACTGACTCCTTATGCTCTGACCTATGGCATCAGCTTATCGCCCCAGGCACTTCACGGCCTGTAATTAACGCTGAGAGTGCTGATAAAATAGGGTACAGTTAGTGGTTCATATATCAGACTAAACTGTCACTTATTTCTGAAGTGCTGATATTAAGGCACCGTTTCATACCCCAACACATTGTTCACCTTTTGCCTGACCGCTGAAACTATTTTGAATGATTTAAAACCTAAAATCCGTTAGCTGAAAAAAATCGTCTGGTGGGGCCAAATAAATCCCCAAGTGAAGCCCTGCCCACTCTAACGGATTAACTGATGTAAATTCTAACCCTTTCGAGAACGAGGCATCTCATCTGAAGAAAATCGTGTGGCGGTTAATAAAGTACTATAAAAACACGAAAGCCAGTCCCCAGAAGACACTTCCCACATCGCCTACACACACACACACACACACACACACACACAAAATGAATAAATAAAGTACATAAACGTTACCTCCTCCAATTTTATTTTTTATTTTTTTTTGTCCTTCCGTCTGACGATGTAGTAACACCTTCAATACGATGACGCACTCTTTTTATTTTACCAATTGACGATTTGTGTCTATTTGGGAAGAACCAAACCACATTGAAACAACCTTCATTAACCACTAATTAACCATCTGAGCCTCAATGACTTAATCTCCAAACCCTTGCTGCCACCAGACGATTTTATTCAGCTTACGTCTCTAGTTATGAAGAATCGTATTAAGGCTATATCTAACCCCTTCAGTTAAAAATAAATAAATGATTGAAAATGTATGTAAAAATGAATATAATGAAGGATGGCAGGAATAAAATGAACACACACACACACACACACACACACACACACACACACACACACACACACACACACACACACTTCCGGGCTCCATGCTGTTGCTAGGATCAAACGTTTATTTCTTCCTGTTTAATCGTCTACGCTTCCTCGCCTCAACTTCATCCCTCACCCTCATTCTCGGTCTTCCCCTCCTTCTGCCCCACCTTCGTCCCTTCTAAGCAGATTCTTAAAAAAGTCTTTGTCCTCCGAAATACTAATTAAGGTCAAGTAATTATGTACCGTTGATAATTCCTCTACGCTTCGTCTCTCCTTCTCTCTCTCTCTCTCTCTCTCTCTCTCTCTCTCCTTTTTTCCTACTAACGGTAATACGCAAAACCCCCTCTCTTCAATATTATATTTGTTCGCCTCATTCGCGGTCTCCCTCTCCTCACTCCCAACTACACCGCTTCTACACCTTTCTCAGCTCATCTCGCATATCGGGGGCGGTGGTGGTGGGGTTAGCGGAGCAGCTGGCTATAGTGTACGGAAGAACGCATGATCAAAGGCTGCGTAGTGAACAAGTAAATACATAAATTGACAGAAAATAAAGAACGCATCTAAAATCAATCCGTAAATAATGCATAAAGGTAAATAAATAAATAAACTCAGTAAATAAATCAATAAATAATCCCTAATAAAGCCTTTCCTCTCACTAATACTGTTAAGAGGAAGGAAATACGTGTGAACCAGGAAACAACAGTAAAATCACCAACTCACTCACACTGTCTACCTTACCCTCGTGCTGCCTCTAACAATTCTCCTTCCTCGATCAATCACGCTCCTGCCAAATACTGTTACCATCAAGCAACTATTATTTACTTGATTAACCACTTAAGTTTTCTCTTCCTCCGCCTCCATTTTTTTCTTCTCTTCTCCTCTCCTGCTCTTCCTCTATTTTCCTCTTTCTTCTTCCTCCTCCTCTTTTTTTTCTTCCTCTCTTCGCTTTTATCTATTCTAATTCACGTCTAACTACCCTTCCCTCTTCTCCCCTTTCACCTACCCCTCATGTTCTTTTTTATCCTACCCTCTCTTCTTTCATATTGGCTGTCCTCTTCTCTCTCTCTCTCCTCTCCCCTTACATACAAATCCAGTCTTCACCTCTTTTCTTCCTCTCCTCTCTTCTCTTCCTCCTCCTCTCCACCTCTATATACTACCCCCCCCCCACCTCACCTCCACCCTCTCACTTCTCCCTCCTCTTCACTCTTAATTTTCTTCCTCTTCTCTCTTCCACTTCCCCCTCCACACTCCTAAGTTTCTTCTTCCCTCCTCTCTTCCTCTTTTCCTTTCTCTCCCTCCTCTGCATCCATCCTAATCTTCTTCCTCTTCTCTCTTCCTCTTTTCCTTCCTCTCTCTCCTCTTTACTCCTAATTTTCTTCCTCTTCTTTCCCCCTCTTTTCCTACCTGTCCTTCCTTTTCTCTCCCATTTTTCTTCTTTTTTCCTCCTCTTTTCCTTCCTCTCCCTCTTCACTCCCAATTTTCTTCCTCTTCTTTCTCTCCCTCTTCACTCAGTTTTCTTCCTCTTCTTTCCCCCTCTTTTCCTTCCCCTCTCTCCTCTTCACTCCCAATTTTCTCCCTCTCTCGTCCTTCCTCTCCCCTCCCCTCTCAACTACCCTTCCTATCCTCACCTCACCTCACCTCACCTTTCCTCAAACTAATCACTTTATTTTCTCACCTTTACTACAAAACACATAATTATGGCCTTTTTTACAGTAGTTCCCCTTACAACTGATTAGCCCCTTCAGTACGAGGCCTAAGCTGCATAATATAGTCTGGAGGTAGTAAGAATAAAAGACAGTAGTAGTAATTATTTGTCACCTAAAGCTCAACAAGAACCCAGTGGACTGCAGGCTGAAATTTCCTTCCACCTGCCTACCACCATCCTCCTTTCGTGTATGTTAATTTCTCTTGATCCCCCTCCCCCCCGCCTCTCTCTCTCTCTCCTCTCTCTCTCTCTCTCTCTCTCTCCAGCACCAGAATGAAAGACAGAAAGCAAAATCGCACTGAAAGTATTAAACTTGTGGAGAAACGACAAAATAAATTCACGGTAGGAGGGGGTCAAGGCCTTAAAAATATTAGCATGGAGAATGTACCCCTCCCCACACTCACCATCCACTCACCTAATAACCATCCATTTCCCATTCATCCAACCCCCAGACCCACAATCACCTCCTAACCCCACACTGGCCATCCACCTCAACGTCCATCCACACCTTCACCGTCCATTCCACCATCCCTCCTTCCTCCATCTTTCATTCGCTTCCCATTCACCATTTCTTCCACTATCCATCCATCCATTCACAACTGTCTCCACTTCAACATCCATCCAATCACCATGTAACCCTCCATCATCCAACTCCACACTCGCCATCCTTCCATTGACCATTCACACATTCACCACTCATCCACCATCCATTCACCACTCTCTCCACCCCCTCCTTCCTCCACCATTCCACCTATCATTCCTCCTTCCTCCACCATTCCACCTATCATTCCTCCTTCCTCCACCATTCCACCTATCATTCCTCCTTCCTCCACCATTCCACCTATCATTCCTCCTTCCTCCACCATTCTCTCCACCGTCCCTCCTTCCCCCACCATTCTCTCCACCGTCCCTCCTTCCTCCACCAGTCTCTCCACCATCCCTCCTTCCTCCACCAGGCTCTCCACCATCCCTCCTTCCTCCACCATTCTCTCCACCATCCCACCCTCCACCACCATTCCATCCACCCATTCATCATCCCACAATCCTTTCACCATTTTCTCTCCACCATCCCTCATTCCTCCACCATCCCCCCTTCCTCCACCAGTGTCTCCACCATCCCCCCTTCCTCCATCACTCACCCAGTTCCACCTGCCCTGCCCACCACCCATTCCTCAGCTCCGCCATCCAGCCCACGAGAGCAACTTAGCCGAGGGTGGGTGAACGGCTACAAGGCACGAACAGCACCCGCCGGCTAAATATAGGCGGCCAGATGGACGGGGTAACACACGGACACTCACACATAACACACGGACACCCACACATAACACACGGACACCCACACATAACACACGGACACCCACACATAACACACGGACACCCACACATAACACACGGACACCCACACATAACACACGGACACCCACACATAACACACGGACACCCACACATAACACAGGCTGCAGGACGTGTGAAGTTCAGCCCGACCTTTTGCTATTAAGTGATGCTGTGTTGTATTGTGCTGTGTTATGCTGTGCTGTGGTGTGGTGTGGTGTGGTATGCTGTTCTGTGGTGTAGTGTCGTGCTGTGCTGTGTTGTGTAGCGTTGTGATGTGGGTCTGACTGAACCGTGGGTAACATGTAAACAAGGTGTCCATGTGACGTAGTTTCAACAATAGGTCCCGAAGCACAAATATGTACAGAAGTAAAATGAGTAATAAACGGCAGTGCTCCCTAAACAATAAAGGTGAGCAAGTCTTATGGAGCAAAATTATATAAGTAAGAAGCTGACGTGATATAAACAGGAAGGCATAGGATATATAACAGTAACTAATATAAACATGAGGGCACACGGCAATCCTATCACGTGCACATTATTCAGGAAAGACTCAGGTAAGGTGAAACCAACACACACACACACACACACACACACACACACACACACACACACACACACACACACACACACACACACACACACACACACACACCTCTAGGATTACACCTCTTCTCTCGGCTTGATTAATTTTTTAGTGCTTTCAAGAATTTTTCAAGTTTCTCCTGTCCTTCCACTTTTCTTCACGTAACCTACTCTCTCTCTCTCTCTCTCTCTCTCTCTCTCCTCGTCTGATAAGGAACTAAGCCACATCTTGACGTCTTTTTCCCGTCTTTAATCTCTAACTTTCATTTCTTTGTTCTTTTTACTCCCATTTCCATTCTATTATTTTTTCATCTCTTCTTTCTCAGTCTACCTCCTCCTCCTCCTCCTCCTCTTCCTGCTCATCCCCCTCCTCCTCCTCTTCCTTTACTCCTTCTGTTCTTAATCCTCCTCCTATTCTCTCCACTTCTTTTCTTTCTCTCTTCTCCTTCCTCTTTCTCCTTCTTCTCCCCGTATTCTCCCCACTCTTCCTGTTACTCTCCCCACTCCTCCATGAAACAGGTCAAGAGATGAAGGTAAGAGCGAGAGAAAATGAAGAACGAGAGGAAAAGCAGGCACGGAAAAAACGCGGTGAGAAACTGTGATAAAAACAGGAATGATTAAACGAATGAAGGGAGGGAGGAATGAATGAATAAATGGAGGGAGGGAAGGAGGAATGAATGAATGAAGGATGGAAGGAAGCAGAGAGTGGGAAGGAGTGCAAAGTAAACTGCAATAACCCAATGGACCTTTTTGATGCTGTTTGTTATCAGGTCGGTTACAACATAAGAACATAAGAACATAAGGAGAGGATAACTGCAGTAGGCCGGTTGGCCCATGCTAGGCAGCTCCTAGAAGAGTAACTGAACTACTAGAATGAGATAAGGATAGCAAAGAAGAAGGCTCTCCCCCGCCCTCCAAACCCTCCAGCCGAAACCGGCAGGAAAAAGTCAGAAAGAACACCACGCCGTATAGAAAAACTGGCGTGGACATTTTACAGGAAAGTGTGAAAGGAGAATAGAGACTATCATAGTGTAACCTGAAAAGAAAATTTATTTTTTAATTAGTATTGGTTATAATATTTTCTTTATTCTATATCCACCCCTTATTTGTCATATGCTTATCTAGCCTATGCTTGAAACTCTCAATGGAAGAAGCAGCAACTACTTTACTAGGTAGCTTATTCCATTCGTCTACTACTCTATTACCAAACCAATTTCTACCGATTTCCTTACTGAAACGGAATTTTTCTAGTTTGAAACCATTATTTCTAGTTCTATCCTGTATGCTCACTTTAAGTACCTTGCTAATATCTCCCTTATTTATACCATTCATCCACTTAAAAACCTCAATTAAGTCTCCCTTACTCTACGCCTCTAGCGAATGCAGACTTAGTCTTTTCAGTCTGTCTTCATATGACAGGTTCCGGACGTCATGTATCATTTTAGTCATTCTTCTCTGTACATTTTCTAACGAATTAATATCCATTCTATAGTAAGGACACCAAAATTGTACTGCGTAGTCTAAATGTGGCCTTACTAATGCTAGATAAAGTTTCAGTATTACTTTAGATGATCTATTGCTCACGCTTCTCGAAATAAATCCTAGGACCCTATTTGCTTTATTTCTCGCATTAATGCACTGTTGCCTAGGTTTAAGGTCGTTACTAATCATAACTCCTAGATCTCTCTCGCATTCCGATTTGCTAATTTCTTTGTTATCTAAGTTGTATTTAGTATCTCCAATGGTCTTGCCTACGTTAAGTACTTTACATTTTTCAACGTTAAATTCCATTTGCCAAGTTTTAGACCATTTGGACAATGTATCGAGGTCTTTTTGTAAGTAACGGCAATCGTCAGTCGAGTTAATGATACGCCCTATTTTTGTATCGTCGGCAAATTTGCTGATTCTGCTATTGACTCCTAAGTCTAGATCATTTATATATATGATAAATAATAAGGGACCGAGTACTGAACCCTGTGGTACACCGCTAGTTACTAATCCCCAGTTCGACTTAGTTCCATTTATTAATACTCTCTGCTTTCGTCCTTTCAGCCAGGATTCTATCCATTTTAAGATATCGCCGTCTATACCGTGTGCTCGAACCTTTCTAACTAACCTTTCGTGTGGGACCCTATCAGAAGCTTTACTAAAGTCCAGATAAATAACATCGTAAGCTTTATCGCTATCTACTGCCTCATAGACCTCCGAGTAGAATGACAACAAATTTGTGAGGCAGGATCGTCCTTGCCTGAATCCGTGCTGACTTTCGTTTATAAGATCAAATCTTTCTAAGTGTTCTCTAATCTTATTTGCCAAAATTGACTCTAACATTTTTCCTACTATTGACGTTAGACTTATCGGACGATAATTCGACGCAGCTGATTTATCACCCTTTTTAAAGATGGGCACTACGTTTGCGGTTTTCCACGCCTCTGGAACTTCTCCTGAACTTAAAGAGTCATTAAATAACGTTAAAAGTGGCTGACATAATTCTTCTTTGGTTTATTTTATAATTTTTGCATATATATCGTCCGGACCTGGCGATTTTTGAGGTTTTAACTTGTTAATTTCTTTCAATACGCCCTCCTTACTAATGGTTATTTTACTAAGAATATTTTCCGTATTCTCATGGTAAATATTTGCTGCTTGTGGGACCAGGCTTAGATTTTCCTTGGTGAATACTGATATGAAATAATTATTTAGGATGGAGCACATTTCTTTATCTTCACTGGTAATGTCACCTGATTCTGTTCTGAGTGGTCCTATCCTATCTTTATTTTTCGTTCGGTACATTTGATAAAAACCCTTGGGGTTTACTTTTGATTCACTTGCAACCTTAATTTCATAACTTCTCTTTGCTTTTCTTATCTCCCTCTTTACTTCTCTATTTAAAATTGTGTACCGGTTACGTAAGTGTTCCTCTCCACGTTTTATTTTTCTATATATTCCTTTTCCCTTGGCCTATGAGAGATTTTAATCTGTTGTTTAACCATCTTGGTTCTGAATTGTTAGTTCTAAACGGTTTTGAAGGAATATATCTATCTTGGCCTCCGTATATTATATTTATTAACTCGTTATACTTCTCACTGGTCGAACGTCTGTTTGGTACTGGAGCTGAGTTAATTTCCGTCACCTGGACTACATTCCTATCTACCACCTCCCCCTCACAGACACCTGACGGACGTCCCCACGTGCTTCCTGCGCCTGACCTATGACCTGGGATCCCCACTAACCTGACATTCCCTCAAATAGCTAATCTCCCTGTGGAATACCGTTCGAAAATAAGCTCTTAAGCCATCGAAATCTCCTAGACGAAAATTAGGAACGGTGGAGGTATTTTCAGTGGAACAGACATCCCAAATAAATTTGAACTTAATTTCTTCATGATCGCTATTACCAAGTCGTCCACCAACCTCTATATCGCTAATGATATTTTCTTTATTAGCTAAAACCAAATCTAGTATATTATTACCTCTGGTGGGCTCCCTGATATACTGATAAAGGAAATTATCCTGTACTACCTCTAGAAATTCCTCTGACTCTGCATCTCCTGTCTGATTTCTCCAATCTATCCTTGGCAGATTAAGGTCCCCAACAATTATTACTAAGCTGGACTGTGATGCTTTCCTAATTTCCTCCCAGAGGTATTTACTATCAGCTCTACTTAATTTTGGAGATCTGTAAATTGCTCCTAAGACTAATTTCTCCCTATTGTTACTAATTTCAACCCAGACACTTTCTGTGTCCCTATTTACTTTAATGTCTGCTTTATTGTAACAGTTTAATGAATCCTTTACATAAATAGCTACCCCTCACCCCTTTCTTCCCTGACGGTTTGACAAAAATATTATAGCCTTTTATCTGATATTCTGCTAAAAATTCTCGAGTGTCTGTATTCATCCAAGTTTCACTAATAACGGCAATGTCTATTTTCTCTGTACAAATTAAAGCCCTCAGTTCCTCCATTTTATTACGTAAACTCCGGCTGTTTGTGTAGTACACTTTCAGATTATTACGAGTAGTTATGCCTTTACCTTGGCATTTACTGTTATTTATTTTATTACTAAGTGGGAAACTCTTTACTAATATAACAATTTTTTGTACTATCGCTTATCGCCCTTCTATCATCGCTTGTTCTATCATCTATCATCGCCTGCTCAATTTGAGGTGCCTGAGTGGATGTATCTACACTATTGGTTGAACTTTTGTTCTTAATTTTGCAAGTATCGATGCATCTATCCAAACATGGTAATAATGATTTCTGACTGTAGTTGCTGCATCTTCCTGTACACCTACTTCTCAATCTCGAAAAAATCCCTCCAACTCCCTATCTATCATTCCAGCTAAAACAGTAACTCCTTGCCTGCTAAGATGAGTCCCATCCCAACTATACAAGGCACTTCGTCCATAAAACCGGTCCCAGCTGTCTATGAAAGGTATTGCATTATCTTTGCAATACCTTTCAAGGCGGCAATTAAACCCTATTGCCCTGCTCAACTACGCTACATAACCCATAAGTCAAAGACAAGAATACAGAAACAGGCAGGACTACACCTAACCCACTCATTCCTCCAATCGAAATCGGAAGGAAAAAGTAAGAAGGACTATCATACAACACAGAAAAACCGTCACGAAATTTTACGGGAAAGGATGAATGAATATCGCACCCTACATTACCTCCACCGGCAAGGGGGAGTAACATCACGTCAACATTACATAAACATAATGATGGTGTTCTGCCATTCTCACCTCAAGGCCTTCTAACTGCAGTGAAGATTATGGATTCAGAAATGTATTAATCCGGAGCGAAAACACTGGCTCGGGATAAGAGGCGAAACAATGAAGGGATTTCTAAACGCTAGTACCATATCAAAGCTTACCATATGCATACAACTCTAATGAAAAAGAAATGCTTGGTTTCACATTAAATATAACCTCTATACTCCATTCACTCTAACCTGACAAAGATACCTGTCCCCTTTCAGCTCGGTTGATGGCCAGGTGTGGTCAGATTGGAGGGTGGATATAACTAGTAACCAAGGAGACTCATTGCTACTTCACAGCTTAAGATCATCGAATTTCACGTAACCACGACTTAAAGCTGTGGGAGTGGTCCAGTTCCGTCAGATGATAACAAACCGACTAGGATGTATTTTAACCAACCCAGTTTAATGTGTTTTTGGAGCGTCGTAATATCGTGTCCTTTGATGGGGAGACGGGGAGGGGACGAGGAAAGAAATGTGTGTGTGTGTGTGTGTGTGTGTGTGTGTGTGTGTGTGTGTGTGTGTGAGAGAGAGAGAGAGAGAGAGAGAGAGAGAGAGAGAGAGAGAGAGAGAGAGAGAGAGAGAGAGAGTAGAACACGAAGGAGGAAGGAAGAATGAGGAAAAACCGGAGGGAAGAGGAAGGGAGAGAGAAGCGTGGAGAGAAAAAATGAGGAACTGGAGGAAAAAGTGAGCAAAGGGAGGTGCGTAATGAGATGAATGGAGAGAGAGAGAGAGAGAGAGAGAGAGAGAGGAGGAGGAGGAGAAATGATGGAAGGAAATAATTAGGAAGTGAAGGAAGAAAATGGATAATACAAGAAAATAAGAGGAAAAAGAGAGGAATGCAAGGAGGAAAGGAGAGATGGAGAGGAGGAGAAGGAGGGAGGGATGGAGGGGCGAGGGGTGCGTGGAGAGAAAAATGGAGTGAGGGGTGAAACGGAGGGGGGGAGGGGAAGCAAGGAGCGTGGAGTGATGGATGGATGAAGATGGATGAAAGGGGGATGGGTGGATGAATGGATGGATGGGTGGTGAGGAGGAGGCAATGTAGTGAGGGTGGATGGATGGATGGATGATGGACGGATGGAAAGAAGGAAGGACGGTGGGAGGGAGGCAAAGGGGTAAGAATGGATGAATAGAAAATAGGAAGGACGGTTGGAGGGAGGCCAGGGAGTAAGAATGGGTGGATGGATGGATGGAGGATAGATGGATGAATGGATGGATGGATAAATGAATGAATGAATGGATGGATGAATGGGTGGGTGGGTGGCTGGAAGGAAATAAGAAAGGATAATGATATGGAGGCAAGGGAGTGAAAGTGGATGGATGGATAAATGAATGAATGAATGGATAGATGGATGAACGAATGAACGAACAAAGGAGAAAATAGGCATGATAAAAGGATGAAAGGAAAGGAAGAGGAGAGTGAAGCAATGACTGAGGAAGGGAGGGAGGGAGGGAGGGAGGGAGGGAGGGGAGGTGGAAGGGAGGCGTGTGGAGAGAAGAATGAGGGAGGAGGAGGAGGAGGAGGAGACATGCAAGAGTGACCACCCCTCCCTCCTTTCTTTCAAGACGAAGGGCCAAGGTCACGACGAAAAGACGACGACGACGACGACGACGATGATGAGGATGATGATGATGATGATGATGAACAAGAAATGATGACGGAAGAGCAACATGAAGAAGAAAACAGTGACCTAAATAAAAGGGATGTTAATGAGATGATGATGAAGACGATGATGATGATGATGATGATGACGATGGTGATGACGATGATGATGATGATGACGATTAGGGAGAGATGTAGAGAATGGCGAAACAGAAAGAAAGGGAGAACGGCAGTCAAAAGGAAAAGGGATGATGATGATGATGATGATGATGATGATGATGATGATGATGATGATGACGATGATGATGACGATGATGACGATGATGATGATGATGATGATGATGACGATGATGATGATGATGATGATGATATTCCTAGCTAAAATACATTCACTGTGATCACTTTTTTTTTTTTAATAACTTATTCTTGTCACCTCCAGACGATTTTATTCAGCTTGCAAGACGCCCCTGAAATGATAAAGATAATACTGGAGGCTTTATTTACCTCCTTGGGTTTTAAATGCATCTCTTAAGCTGAGGAAAATCGTCTGTAAGCTGCAGGAACTAAGTGGGGAAATGAGTCATCGGAAGGAAGGGGTTGAAGGACTGGCCCTATTGATCTATCTCTCTGTATAACTATGTAACTATATATCCACCTACTTACCAATCAATCAATCAATCTATCTGCCTACCTACTTACCTATCGATCTACCTACCTACCGACTTACCTATCAATCTCTCTACCTACTTACCTACCTGGTATCAATCATTCTGTGTACCTACCTACCTACTTACATATCAATCAATTAATCTATCTTCATCACTGTCAATCAACTACCACCTCCACCAACCGAACAGTCAGCATAAAAACTTCTGTCGTCTCCCCTGCTTCTCTGCCCAAATAAAATCATCTTCGTCTTCCTCTTGACTCGTATTTTCATCAGTTAAGGAGCCTACGTAACACCTCTTTCTTGCCGGTTTACTTTGACACAAGACACGCTAATATCCCCTCGTTGCTGTTCGTATTTATGTCGATATTAAATAGATATGTAACCAGCATAAAGTAGAATATTAATGAGTAGTTTTAAATGGTAGAAAAGCCTACTATGCTGACGAACATAGGACCGCTGATCTCCGCATAGCCTTTGGTTCCTTCTTCCTTACTATTAAAAAAAAAAAAATAATGAAAGTTGCTTAATCGGAAATACTGGTCAAACTTTTGTATCGCCCACATAAAACATTTTTTCCATACGTGGGCGTAATTTTTCCAAAGTTATCAGCGTCGGCTGCTTCGGATTCACCAAACTAATTTTCAGAATCCATGGAGACGACAGGATATTTTTTATTCAGGCTATACCTACTCATCTGTCTATTTATCCAAGTCTCTATTTACCTATCCACCTATCACTTAACAAACGCCTAGTACCAAAGCTGATCGAGGGTGGTTGCAACAAACACCTCTACGCTCATCCCTCGCCACTGCCTCCTGCCAACCCACGCCGTCCTTCCCTCATGCACTGCTCTACTTTATCCTTCCCTCTTACATGTCCACTACAAACACAAACTACAAACACACACATACATACATACAACAAAACATAACATACCGCAATCACATAGCATTCACATTAAAACACCTATCAGCATAAACACATGTCCACAAGGTCCTACTGGGTTTACAAAAATTGACTGCGTGCACACGGCTAAATGTATTGATATAATTCTTCCCCATAAGGAGTAGCTCGATTTTTTTTTTTTTTTTTTTTAAGGTTAACAAAATGGGCCTTTTTATTTATTTATTTCACTTTTTGGGTAATGGGAACATCTGGAAAAATATGACGGCAGTAAAGGAGAAGTCTCAAGGTATGGTCTGAAATGCAGAAATAAAATCTCAATAATCTATGGGCAATAAAAGGGAATCACACACAAAATAATCATATTGTAAAAAATTGCAGTTAATTTTTCATGGGGAATTGATAACATTTCAATTTGTAAATCCAGCAGGACTTTAAAGGCATCCTGTAAGAAAAATACCTTCACCAGAAAACACTAAAAAACTATTACTATTATTTGCTTAAACTCAGAACCTTATTAATTTGGATTTTTTCATTCTTCAAAATCTGCTTTAGGTCTTATTACCATTTGCTGTAAGTCTCGTTAATTATTGTTTGCTGTGAGTCTCTTCTTTTCTTCTAAGTCACATTCTATACTATTTCCTTTAAAGTCTTATTCTATATTTTTGGCTTTAACCTCCTCAGCCAGGTAACGTAATTATCTATCTTGTTTCTGCTGCTGCCAGACGATTTTACCGAATTTCAGGGAAACTTCTTGAAGCGAAGGGGTTAATGAGGGCTATATGTAACCCCTCCAATTCCAAACGTTTATTCTGAGCTGAATAAAATCGTCCCATGGCAGCAAAGAAAAAGTAAATGAAAAAGGCGTTAAGTCTCGGTATTACTTGCTTCTCCCCATCTACTCACAATACTGTCTTCAGGTGACGCTACCCTGACTGACATCCCAAACGGTTTCCTGTAATCCTGGAAACCATACACTACGCTGCGTGTAACCATACGGCCAGACGCTTGGTGGTCTAGTGGGTTTCGGCGCTCTATTCGGCTGTGGGGTATCATGGTATACATTCGAGGGCGGTATGGGGCTTACTGATCATATCATGCCAGTGAAGGAAGGGCGGCTTGTCACACTCACCTTAAATGCCGGTATAATGTACTAAGCAACATAGTCCTTGGCCTCCACGCATCTGATGGCGCAATAAAGAAATGAATAATAATGAATGGTCTCTTACACTGTTTGCTTTAGGTCTCGTTGTTCATTACCTTCCTCTAATCTGAGAGGCAGTTAAGCCTAACGGCGTGTGGATTCTGTGGTAACGAGCTGAAATTACGCTCTGAGTGGCATGACCTTTCCCCGGCCTGCAATTCAATATGATTTTACACACACACACACACGTGTGTGTGTGTGTGTGTGTGTGTGTGTGTGTGTGTGTGTGTGTGTGTGTGTGTGTGTGTGTGTGTGTGTGTGTCTGTGTGTGTGTGTGTATGATATAGACAGAGCTAGGCAGACAGACAGACAGACGGACACACAGACAGATGGTGTGTGTATAATTCCTGCAAAGCCACAGGTGTGGCGTGCATTTGCAGAGGGCAGCGACCAGTGAGGGGTGGAGTGGGCTGGCGGTGTTGGTGGGAGGGGGAGTGGAGGTGGAGTGCAGTGGGTGTGTTTGGGTGGGACGAGGGCCAAGGTGGAATGGGATGAGCTGGCTGGGAGGGTGGGGTGACCATTCCCAACCCTCTAACTATCGTCCAATTGCTTTAACATCCTTATCTCAAAAGCTTTCGAATCAATTCTTAATAGAAAACTTTTAAAGCATCATTCCTATCGCAACCTTCTTTCTGATCGTCAGTATGGGTTCCGTCAGGGACGCTCCACTGGCGATCTTCTCTCCTACCTTTCAGACTCCTGGTCATCCTCCCTTTGGGACTTTGGCGAAAGCTTTGCCATTGCACTTGACATCTCAAAGGCTTTCGATCGAGTCTGGCATAAATCTTTAATTTCCAAACTGCCCTCTTACAGTTTCTATCCTTCTATCTGTGCATTCATCTCTTGCTTCCTTTCTGGTCGTTCTATAGCCGCTGTTGTAGACGGCCATCGTTCTTCTCCTAGATCTATCAACAGTGGTGTTCCTCAGGGCTCTGTCCTGTCACCAACTCTCTTCCTTTTATTCATCAATGACCTAAGCTGTACATCTAACCCTATCCACTCATACGTTGATGACTTCACCCTTCATCTTTCCATCAGGTTCCCACAACGCCCATCTCAGCAGTTACTTCAACAAACAAGGGATGAGGCTATGGCACACCTAATGTCTGACTTGACTCGTATCTCTGACTGGGGTAATTTTTTTTTTTTTTTAATGCATCAAAGACTCAGTTTTTACACCTATCTACCCGACAAAATCTTCCACAGGTATACCCACTAACGTTTACTAATATTCAGCTTAATCCTGCATTATCCTTGAACATGCTTGGAGTTTCATTTACTCGGGACTTATCTTGGAAAGATCATATTACATCTCTTGTAAAATCTGCTTCCAAGAGATTGGGTGTGCTAAGCCGACTCTGTTCCTTCTTTACCCCTGCACAACTGTTGACTCTATACCGGGGTTTTTATCCGCCCCTGTGTGGAGTACGACTCTCATGTGTGGGAAGGTTCTCCACATACAGCTCTTCCGTCCAGGTGACGGAAATTAACTCAGCTCCAGTACCAAACAGACGTTCAACCAGTGAGAAGTATAACGAGTTAATAAATATAATACACGGAGGCCAAGATAGATATATTCCTTCAAAACCGTTTAGAACTAACAATTCAGAACCAAGATGGTTAAACAACAGATTAAAATCTCTCATAGGCCAAAGGAAAGGAATATATAGAAAAATAAAACGTGGAGAGGAACACTTACGTAACCGGTACACGATTTTAAATAGAGAAGTAAAGAGGGAGATAAGAAAAGCAAAGAGAAGTTATGAAATTAAGGTTGCAAGTGAATCAAAAGTAAACCCCAAGGGTTTTTATCAAATGTACCGAACGAAAAATAAAGATAGGATAGGACCACTCAGAACAGAATCAGGTGACATTACCAGTGAAGATAAAGAAATGTGCTCCATCCTAAATAATTATTTCATATCAGTATTCACCAAGGAAAATCTAAGCCTGGTCCCTCAAGCAGCAAATATTTACCATGAGAATACGGAAAATATTCTTAGTAAAATAACCATTAGTAAGGAGGACGTATTGAAAGAAATTAACAAGTTAAAACCTCAAAAATCGCCAGGTCCGGACGATATATATGCAAAAATTATAAAAGAAACCAAAGAAGAATTATGTCAGCCACTTTTAACGTTATTTAATGACTCTTTAAGTTCAGGAGAAGTTCCAGAGGCGTGGAAAACCGCAAACGTAGTGCCCATCTTTAAAAAGGGTGATAAATCAGCTGCGTCGAATTATCGTCCGATAAGTCTAACGTCAATAGTAGGAAAAATGTTAGAGTCAATTTTGGCAAATAAGATTAGAGAACACTTAGAAAGATTTAATCTTATAAACGAAAGTCAGCACGGATTCAGGCAAGGACGATCCTGCCTCACAAATTTGTTGTCATTCTACTCGGAGGTCTATGAGGCAGTAGATAGCGATAAAGCTTACGATGTTATTTATCTGGACTTTAGTAAAGCTTTTGATAGAGTCCCACACGAAAGGTTAGTTAGAAAGGTTCGAGCACACGGTATAGACGGCGATATCTTAAAATGGATAGAATCCTGGCTGAAAGGACGAAAGCAGAGAGTATTAATAAATGGAACTAAGTCGGACTGGGGATTAGTAACTAGCGGTGTACCACAGGGTTCAGTACTCGGTCCCTTATTATTTATCATATATATAAATGATCTAGACTTAGGAGTCAGTAGCAGAATCAGCAAATTTGCCGACGATACAAAAATAGGGCGTATCATTAACTCGACTGACGATTGCCATTACTTACAAAAAGACCTCGATACATTGTCCAAATGGTCTAAAACTTGGCAAATGGAATTTAACGTTGAAAAATGTAAAGCACTTAACGTAGGCAAGACCATTGGAGATACTAAATACAGCTTAGATAACAAAGAAATTAGCAAATCGGAATGCGAGAGAGATCTAGGAGTTATGATTAGTAACGACCTTAAACCTAGGCAACAGTGCATTAATGCGAGAAATAAAGCAAATAGGGTCCTAGGATTTATTTCGAGAAGCGTGAGCAATAGATCATCTAAAGTAATACTGAAACTTTATCTAGCATTAGTAAGGCCACATTTAGACTACGCAGTACAATTTTGGTGTCCTTACTATAGAATGGATATTAATTCGTTAGAAAATGTACAGAGAAGAATGACTAAAATGATACATGACGTTCGGAACCTGTCTTATGAAGACAGACTGAAAAGACTAAGTCTGCATTCGCTAGAGAGGCGTAGAGTAAGGGGAGACTTAATTGAGGTTTTTAAGTGGATGAATGGTATAAATAAGGGAGATATTAGCAAGGTACTTAAAGTGAGCATACAGGATAGAACTAGAAATAATGGTTTCAAACTAGAAAAATTCCGTTTCAGAAAGGAAATCGGTAGAAATTGGTTTGGTAATAGAGTAGTAGACGAATGGAATAAGCTACCTAGTAAAGTAGTTGCTGCCTCTTCCATTGAGAGTTTCAAGCATAGGCTAGATAAGCATATGACAAATAAGGGGTGGATATAGAATAAAGAAAATATTATAACCAATACTAACTAAAAAATAAATTTTCTTTTCAGGTTACACTATGATAGTCTCTATTCTCCTTTCACACTTTCCTGTAAAATGTCCACGCCAGTTTTTCTATACGGCGTGGTGTTCTTTCTGACTTTTTCCTGCCGGCTTCGGCTGGAGGGTTTGGAGGGCGGGGGAGAGCCTTCTTCTTTGCTATCCTTATCTCATTCTAGTAGTTCAGTTACTCTTCTAGGAGCTGCCTAGCATGGGCCAACCGGCCTACTGCAGTTATCCTCTCTTCTTATGTTCTTATGTTCTCCTCATACTGACTGCCTTAAACCTCTGTCTCTCTGTCGCATTGTTGTATCTTAACTCTTTTCTATCGCTACTTCAACGGTCACTGCTCCTCTGAACTGTCTGAATGCATTCCTCCACCTCTAAGACGGGGGCGTAGAACCCGTCTAGCAGCTACTCCCAGTCCTTCATTTATGCAACAGGTCAACTCTGGAACTGTCTCCCTCTGTCTGCGTTTCCAGCTTCCTATGATCTCCAGTCTTTCAAACGCAGTGTGTCCAGGCAACTCGAAATGATCGGGTCTTGAATATGGCTCTCTTTTGCATTTTGTTTTTCTCTTGGAAGGAACAATAATTGCGGGCTCGCGGCCTTTGGTTCCTTCTTCTTCCCATAAAAAAAAAAAAAAAAATGTATTGAGAAGGAGGGTCAAGGTGAAGTGGGTCAGCTGTGTTGGTGTGGGTCGGAGGGTCGAGGTGGCAGGGAATGGGTAGGCTGGGTGGGATGGATGGGTTAGTGGGGGTGTGCAGTGTGGCAGTAGGTGAGTAAGAATTATAAGAAGCAGCACCGCATACACACAGTCACCCCACCACCACAACACCAGTCATGCAGTGCGTGTGTGGCGACGGCTGGGGTAGAATTCCACATCACCGACATACATAAACCTTACACTATTACACACCGCCATTATTACACATCCAAAAACAAATGTCTCCAGGTATTCTGCACATGATCATCGTATACTATATTACTAACACGTAGATAATGCGACAAAATATATCAATTAGAATGTCCGGTGTGTCATTACTGTTATATTTCACTTCTAAGGGATCGATAGAGCCCGTTATGACACGCTCTACCTGTACGACCCGGAATTACGGAGGAAATTAAATCCCGTATTAAAACTGTGCATACACTGTGACGATACAGACCGAATATATATCTCCATAACATACACAACTTTACGATGTGGAATTAGCTTTTCATATATGTATTCAGGGCACTGTGACGAAGACTCAAGATTACGCTACATATATTCATCTATCGTTAGCAGCTGGCAGTTGGCGACTCGTTTAACAATTACTGGTAGGGTTGGCAATGAACAGGTGTGGTGCCATTTACCTGCACAAATTTTAATAACTAGAGTCAGCGAACCACAAACGAGAAAGTACTCTCAAAATAGTGACACCATTTTACATGAAAAAATAATATAAAATAAAATAAACAAATAAATAAAAACCTGCACAGGTGGCTCGACGCAAAGCAGCACACATATGGTTCTGTCACAGTGAATTTCATCTTTATTTCCGAGACAAATATTTCTTACCAGTTCTAGAGGAAGGATTGCGACAGTACGATATTTACTGACACGGAGACAATAACAAGCCATCAGAAGTTTTATCACATACTGGAAAAAATAAATCCGATTAATATTATTATGAAATTAGAATATAGGTATTATTAGTATTATCATTACCGATTTATTATTATTATTATTATTATTATTATTATTATTTCCTGTATCATTATTATTATTATTATTATTATTATTGTTATTAAGCATAAAACACTATCTATCTATGTATCTATTGCCAGACGCCTTAATCCCATGAGGGGTGGCCACAAACAAATCGCCTCCATGCCGCCCAAAACACAATATCACTTTTAGTTTCAATATACTGTGCGTCGCCTGCCAACTATAAGCCTAAAGATTCATTCAAATATCAAATACCACAAACATCGATCAGGCGACATACCCGGTATTTCTGATTTCTTACACCTGAAACAAAGGCACGTCTCAGGGAGCATATAATCAGTGACCTTCTCTACAAATGTCACAACCTTTGCAGCAAATACCACTACTTCTACAACCACAAATCTAAGCCACTCGTATCGTCTTCACACAAGTTATGGTCTCTACAACTATACCCTTTTCCCTACCACAACTACCTCTTCTACCACATCAACACACTACCACCACCATCACTACAACTACTATCATTACCATACCTATCACGACCACAACTCCTACCACAACTGCAACTATCTCCACTACCACAACCATCAATACCATCAGAAACAACAACAATTACCAACGTCAACAAGAATACTATCACCACTAAAACAACTATTACCACCACCACAATTACCACAGTCACTACCGCAACTACTACAACTACCACCACCACCACTACTCCAACAACAACATTTAACACCACCACCACCAATACCACCACAATGACCACACCTACCACCACCACCACCACAACCACCACCATAACACTACAGCCATTTACACCACCAACTAGACACTGTATGTAACAAGAGCCCTTCGTAAAAAAAAAGAAAGAAAAAAAAAACTTCCTTAACACGACAGCCTGTGTAGTTAGTTCTTCGTCCACACACACACACACACACACACACACACACACACACACACACACACACACACACACACACACACACTACATAGTTCCGTGGGGTAGGTCTGGGTCATGGGTTGTTCTTCCCGTGGACAAACCTATTTTCTTTTACTTTATTTTCTAATGCATGGAGGACACCTGTAATCTGGAGACTGGATTTGTATTTATATTTGTTCTATATTTAATTTATTTCACTTTGTCCACCTTCTGTATAAAATAAATAAATAAATAAATAAATAAACAGAAGAGTAAACTTGGAAGGCTCACTGTCAGCTCTACCTTAGCCCTGAATTACTTAGTGTAGAGCAGGAGAGGTGTGCTGCTGTGGGGTGCCTTCATATGGTGGCACTACTATGACCCAGCGGTGGAGCTGCCTGGTTATACAAACGTCCCTCACCCCCCCTCCCTATCCCCCACAAGGAGGACGGTGGGCTTGCAGGACAAATTCATTCTACAGTCCACCGGGTTTACGTTTTAGGTGAACCTGGGGCTACAACAACAACAACAACAACTACTACTACTACTACTACTACCACTTACTGCTACAACAACTACTACTTCTACTACTACTACTCATACACTATAAGAGAGAGCGGCGCGTGCTTACGTTGTTATTATCGTTGCTTTTCGCTTTGCCTACGACACCTTCTTCTTCCCATCCTTACTTAGTGATGCTATACAGATCTCATCCCTACAAATAAAGTGTCTCCTAAGATTAATAAAATCGTCTGGCGGTAGGCTGATTAGGTGAAAGTCATCGTACTGAAGGGACTGGTAGTGAATGTTTGAATAAGTGCGGAGAAATCTGCGTGGATTTTAACCCTTAACCCCATCACTTCGCGTTATTATTATTATTATTATTATTATTATTATTATTACCAGTAAAACCCATTTGTCGGCGAGGTACGAGCGAGGCCATTTAAATCCGGAAGCACTGAAATGTGGCCTTACAGCCCGAGGATGCCTAGAGTATATTGATGGCTATCTACCTGCCAAGTTTCATGCCTTTACGACAAACTGTCTGGCCTATGGCTCTCTCTTGAAGATTTTCGACACGCTGCACGGCGCGTGTCACATGCCACGTGCACCGCCTGGGTGTGACGCATCTTGTCAAAAACAAATCTTAAAGAATGGGGCTATCATATGGTGCAAACCACGCTGTGATCGGCCCGGGGGTTGCTGACATGTAAGTTTCTCAATAGCGTTACTGTCGAGCCGGGCCGGATTGGGCCGCTCATACGTGAGAAAATGCCACTATTTGACGAAAGACCCGCGAGGGCGAAGGCTCGTTATTATTATTATTATCATAATTATTATTATAATTATTATTATTATTATTATTATTAAGGAAATGACAGAGGAGCTAGTTGGAGAAGAACAAGGGGGATTTAGGAAGGGAAAAGGGTGTGTAGATCAGATATTCGTTCTAAGATGTTTAGTGGAGAAGTATCAAGAGAAGGGAAGGAAAGTGTATGCTGCCTTCGTGGACTTGGAGAAAGCTTATGACAGAATAGATAGGCAAGGTATGTGGAAGGTATTAAGAATATATGGAGTGGAGGGGAAATTGTTGAGTGCTGTGAAGAGTATGTACGAGGGAGCTAGGGCTATGGTGCGAGTGGATGGTGAGCTGAGTGAGTTCTTTGATCTCATTGTGGGACTGAAACAGGGGTGTGTGATGTCTCCATGGCTGTTTAATATATATATGGATGGGGTTGTAAAGGAGGTGCAAGGTAGGGCAGTGGATGTGGGGGTGGCCCTAATGAATGAGGGTGAGATCTGGAAGCTTCCGGTGTTGCTGTTTGCTGATGATACAGTATTGTTGAGTGAAGATGAATGGGAGTTGCAAGGTTTGGTGAATGAATTTGGGACAGTGTGTAGGAGGAGGAAGCTGAAAGTTAATGTAAACAAAAGTAAAGTTATGGTGTTTGAGAGGAATGAAGTCACAGAGTGTGCAGTGAGGTTGGATGGTGAGGATATGGAGAATGTGAGTGCATTCAAGTACTTGGGTAGTGTGATGAGTAAGGATGGAACTTTGGGGGATGAAGTACGTGAAAGGGTACAGCAGGGAAGAAAGGTTTGGTACACTGAAAGCAGTGATGAGAAATAGGGAGGTGAGTATGGAAGTTAAGAAGTCACTGCATGATGGTATTGTGATCCCTACCCTGACGTATGGAAGCGAGGCATGGACCTTGCAAGAGGGGAACAAGTCAAGAGTGAGAGCAGTGGAAATGAGTTACTTGAGAGGAGCACGTGGAGTGACGTGGAGGGACAGGTTGACGAATGAAGAAGTGAAGGAACGTTGTGGGGTAGATGTGGATGTGGCTGAAAAGATTAGGAGATATACACTGAGGTGGTTAGGACATGTGGAGAGAATGGAGAATGAAAGACTGACTAAGAGGGGGTATGTAGGTGAGGTGGAGGGAGGGAGAGGGAGGGGCAGACCGAGGATGAGGTGGAGGGATGGAGTTGAGAGGTATATGAGGGAGGGGGGGGGTGAGTTGGGGGGAGGGTAGTTGAATGGTGGGTGACAGAGTGACTTGGAGGCGTTTTGTCTGCGGCCACCCTTTGCGGGATTAGGGCGTCGGGCTATAGATAGATAGATAGATTAAGGAAATCTTGTCGAACTCGAGGGGTTAGATACAGACCTTATCAACGCTTTCCTTCATGTTATTTTTTTCTTAAGCTGAGAGAAATCGTCTGCTGGCAGTTTCATTAACTCTTTCACTCCAATGACTCTGGCACGCTTTACCTAGACCATGCGATGTGGAAGCTCCCTAACGCCTCTTCCGTACCGATTTTTTTTTGGATACGGTTAATTGTTTTGTACGTTATTTACGTAGGGTATGGTGATATTAGAATGTCTTAAGCAACACAAATGAGAAAAGCAAGGTGTAATAAGTCATATAAATCGCTCAGGATGAGGTGTTAGGGAGCTTCCTCAACCGACGAGAATGCAGCACCTTGTGTTGATGTGCTACGAAAAACATACAAAAGAGAGACTGGGGAAAAAATTACCAGTGATATAAATACATTTGAGCTGGGAGGTATATGAAAGAGCAGGGTGTAAGTCGGGGAAGAGCAGCGATATGGCGGGGGAAAGGGCGACATGGAGGCGATTTGTTTGTGGCCACCCCTTTCGTAATAAAGGCGTTTGGTTACAGACGGATATATACATACATACACACAGTACATCTCTTTTCGCACGATACGGATGATTACAGACTGACTGGCGATTCTGTAGCTGAAACTGAAACACAGACTGCATCGAAAGCCTAGATGACGTGCTGTGTATGAAATTTGTGAACTGTTCATTTGCGTTGTTAAATATTGCTTGTGTAGTTTATTTTGACCCGACACCCGCTATTATAAGCCTGAATGTGTACGTCACTAGACAGGTGCGGGTCAGCAACTTTTCATCATCATCATCATCATCATCATCACCATCATCACTCTTTTTCTCATCATTACAGTGAGTGAAATAAAAATAAGAAGGAACAAAAGCACAAGAGTTGACACCTATGGACAGAGTGCCTAGTTCTCCGTCCACACGTGTAAAGAGAGAGAGAGAGAGAGAGAGAGAGAGAGAGAGACTTAAATATATGCTGCATTCAACCTTCCAGTGTTATAACCTCAATGCACAGGCAAGGTGAATTTCGCGTGTATGTGCTGCCTAATGAGTGACTGTCGGTGTGTGGGGCTCGCGTGTACAACCTGTCTCATATAACGCATTACTTCACGTCAGGTAATCGTGTGATTTGATTACCTAGCACAAATTACGGAAAGGACAAAAGAGGTGCACACATACTGAATCACACACACACACACACACACACACACACACACACACACACACACACACACACACACACACACACACACAACCTCCCTCATGCTCTCTCTCTCTTTGTTTCTCTCGCTTCCGTGTTCATTACCCTGATCTATACAATTTTTATTACCGGCTTATTTCATGCTTATTTGTCTTTATTTCCAACCTCAGAGACAGAGTTTTGGGGGTTGGGGTTTTACTGATGGCTTTACTGAACTTTATTAAGGAGCTGTGTGGGAGGGGCAGGGAAAGGTTACTGGCTTTTTGCGTTGTCATTACAGCTGGCTTTACCTGTGTGTACTTGGGTTGGTTTGTGTTGTGCTGTCTGTCTGTTTGTATACCCCTATCTATCAGTATGTCTATCTATTTATACCTAACAAAAATTATCTCGCAATCTATCTATCTATCTATCTTTCTATTTATGTCTAAGTACTTGGCTAGCTATCTACCTACCTTATCTCTCTATCTATCTAGCTATCTATCCACCGACCTACCACCTTATCTACCTTCTCTCTCGATAGATGAACAAACAGTGAGATAGATATATACACCTCTAACACCTTTCAGCTCAGACAAGGGCCAAGTTTAGACAGACTGGAAGTTAAATTTGACTAGTAACCAAGGAGATTCATAGCTACCTCCTGCAAGAACGACTCAATATGTAAGTGTTAATAGTGGGTACGTTGTATCAGATAAAAAAAAAAAACAGACTACACCTTGGCCTCACCTGTCTCATTACCAACACGACACACCTCAACTATCACAATGAGAGAGAAAGAGAGAGAGAGAGAGAGAGAGAGAGAGAATAGATATCCACATGGTATACATTTCACGCACGGCTCTTGTGTTTAACTTTTACCTGCCAAACAAAAATGGGTGGCCAGGCTTTGTTTATCTCGGTGTCATGCACAATACCCATGACCTTATACCAGCCTGGTGTGATGTCCTGTTTGACTCATTTTTAGCTGGTATTAAATGCTTACGTGTAGTGGAGAGAGTGGAATGAAGTGCTTGTTGGAGATATGTATGAAGGCATGGATGAGTGAAACTGTGCCTGCAGAGTGGAGAAAGGCTGTGATTGTACCCCTGTACAAAAATAAAGGTGAGCGAAGTGAGTGCAAGAATTATCGTGGCATAAATTTACTGAGTGTGGCAGGGAAGGCATATGGAAGAATTATTATAAAGAAAGTAAGAGTGATATCAGAAGTCCTAGTGAGTGAGGAACGGGGTGGCTCTAGGAGTGGCAGACGATGTGTGGATCAAATATTTGCAGAGACAAATAGTAGAGAAGGCTTGTGAGATGGACCATAAGGTGTATATGGCATTCATGGATCTGGAAAAAGCATACGACAAAGTGGACAGAGAGGGATTGTGGAAAGTTTTGCGCATGTGCGATATAGATTGAAAGCTGCTAGGTGCCATCAAGAGTTTTTATGATGGTAGTGAGGCATGTGTAAGGGTTAATGGGCATCTATGTGAATAGTTCATGATCGGTGTGGGCGTGCGACAAGGTTGTGTGATGTCCCCATGGTTGTTCAATATATATATGGATGGGGTGATGAGAGAAGTAAAAATACGAGTAAAGGAGAGAGGGATGGTGTTGGTAATGAATGGAATATCTCAAATTTGTTGTATGCTGATGATACAGTACTGCTTGCAAGTACCGGACAAGAACTTGGTAGGCTAGTGCTGAGTTTTGCTGATGTCTGTAAGCATCATGCCTTGAGAGTAAATGTAGAAAAGAGTAAAGTGATGGTTATTGTGAGAGAAGGTGACTCCCAGTGCGATGTAACAGTGAATGAAGAGAGACTGGAATTGGTGAGAGTTCAAATACCTGGGTACAGTGATGGAAAAGAGAGTAAAATGTGCAAAAGAAGTGGAAAGTAGAGTGACACAAGGAAGAAAAGTAGCTGGTGCAATGAAGGCCTTGATAAGAAACAGAAGCTTGAGTGTTGCAGCTGCAAGAGGCTTACATGAAGGGGTGTTAGTGTCAACTTTAACATATGGATGTGAGACTATGGTGTGGCATAAAAATGAAAAGTCAAGAGTAAAAGCAGTGGAGATGGGACTGCTGAGGAATGTATGTGGAGTACAAAGGGTTGATAGGATACGAAATAATGTGATTTGTGAAAGATGCGGAATGAGGAAGTCGGTGGACACCATAATCGAAGACAGTGTACCGAGATGGTATGGTCATGTGGAGAGAATGTATAACAACAGAGTGGTGAAAAAGATATATCTAAGCGAATTCGAAGGAGGGAGGAGGCGAGGTAGGCCAAGGAGAAAGTGGAGAGATACTGTATGGTGGATCAATGTGTGAGGAAGAGAGGTTTGGAAGTCGGTAAGGCTAGGGAACTGACAGGAGATCGAGCTGACTGGATGAATGTTGTGGGGAAAAGTGCATGATCAGAGATTTTGGCACCCCTTTTAACATGGCAGCGTCTGGATTGAATCTATCGGATACGATTATGTGAAGCTACAGAACGTGGTGAATGTTTTTGGCGTATCCGATAGAGCCAGGATTCCGGGGGCTTGAATAATGAGTGAATGGAAGCGTGACCCATTGGATTGGGCAAATTTGGGCTGTCTGGACATTGCTACTCCTCACCCTGCCCTAGGGTGGGAAAGGAGGTCCGGATGATGATGATTAACTGGTATTACAGAAAATCAAACGGTGTCACTAAAAAAAATAAATACCATCACACCACACCCCCATTAATACTATCACACCACACCCCCATTAATACCATCACACCAGACCCCCATTAACACCATCACACCACACCCCCATTAACACCATCACACCACACCCCCATTAACACCATCACACCACACCCCCATTAACACCATCACACCACACCCCCATTCATACCATCACACCACACCCCCATTCATACCATCACACCACACCCCCATTCATACCATCACACCACATCCTCATTAACACCATCACACCACATCACACCACACCCCCATTCATACCATCACACCACACCCCCATTAATACTATCACACCACACCCCCATTAACACCATCACACCACACCCCCATTAACACCATCACACCACATCCCCATTAATACTATCACACCACACCCCCATTCATACCATCACACCACACCCCCATTAACACCATCACACCACATCCCCATTCATACCATCACACCACACCCCCATTAACACCATCACACCACATCCCCATTCATACCATCACACCACATCCCCATTAACACCATCACACCAGTCCTGAGAGAGCCAAACCCTCATAAATATTCAGTATGGATGGTGGGAATTAGTGCCAAAGAGGTGACATGTGAAGATGTGTATAGGAGGTTTACTGGGGCATAGGTAACGGACTGTCTATACCCAAGAGTCGTAAAAATATAATCACCTGAGGTAAAAATATAACCACCTGAAGTAAAAATATAACCACCTGAAGCAGAAATATAACCACCTGAAGTAAAAAATATAATTACCTGATGTAAAAAAAAATTAGTGACTAAACCCTAACTAAAAATAATCAGTAAATGGACAGGAAATCTGGGAAAGGCTGGTTAATTAGCATCAGTGGAGGTGGTAATTTATAAAACTGTTCATTCACGTAATTGCTGTTGTTATTACCTCAGTCAAAGAAGGTAAAGATTAGGTATTGTTCTGGTTTGCAGGTCCATTTGTTTACCTGTTTTGTTTTGTTTTTTGTTTGGGGGTACCTTTGTAGGGGATAAAGTGATTCCCGGTCCACATCATCATCATCAATCAATCAATCAATCATCATCATCCTGAGTCGCTCCACTGCGTGACAAAGGCCTCTCGCATCTTTTTTCCATTCTAATCTTCTGACTATTAACTCAGCGGCTCACCCCACCCCCTCCCATTTCAGCGACACGAACGGAATACGTGGATAGTACTGTTTTTGACTCCCACACCGTAGATAAACAATTAGTGTGTGTGTGTGTGTGTGTGTGTGTGTGTGTGTACATATCTACCCGTCAGTCACTACCATACAATCCTTTGCCAGTGCTTGTAATACGACCATCTGAAGGCTTCAACCATGACGTCATCAGCGTGAGAAGCGTGAAGGTCTTTCTTCATGTTCACAAGTACACTCGTAATTTTAGAGTGGATATCTGTCATGACAAAACGATGCCCTTTCATCATAAACGTAAGTCTGGGGGACGAGCAGCAGTCGCATGGTGCTAAGCCAAGTGAATAAAGCGGACGCAGGACTAATGGAATTAATCTGGCCTAAACCTGGTGGGTACGGCGCTGCATGGTTGGGAGTGCTGTCGTGGCGAAGCAGGCACCCGCTATTTTACTTCTCGCATATTCTGCATCTCAATGACTCATGCAAATGTTTCAAAACTTCCAGTTTCTAGAAAACATCATTAACTGAACTATATCTGAGGAGAAATTCTGTGTATACAACCTCAATATCAAAAAATGCAAGCAGCACGACTTTGGTTTGTGATTTTAACTGGTCTTGGTGACACCGATGTCATCAATGGATGCTCTGTCTTTTGGTCTCTGGGTCATATCTGTACACCAAAGTTTCATCCCTTGTTACGATCTTGGGCAAGAAGGTTGGATCCAATGCACATCGATTACTTAGGCTGAAGGAAGATACGACACGATGCTCATCCTGGTCCTTTGTGAGGATGCATCCTTGCCGATCGCCGCAAAACATCCATATTGGGCAAGTCAAATAACCTTAATCTTGGTCTAGCTAAGGTGCACTGGCACGTCGGCTCCTGCTGTCCAGTCAGGTATGCCAAGCAAGAGCAACAAACAACCACCTGAATCACTGGCCACTCATTACACACTGGCGATAGTACCGTCTCATAACTTTTTTCTCTTACACCATATACATAAATACATACATTTCTCTCTCTCTCTCTCTCTCTCTCTCTCTCTCTCTCTCTCTCTCTATATATATATATATATATATATATATATATATATATATATATATATACATACCATTATATAAGCTACTGTTATCAGGGGAATGTTGGTAAACATGCAAACAACGCTCATTACCATACACATTAGCTACACAAACATCATCACCAAAACACACACGCGTGGCTGTGACCCACTTGCTGGTAAGCTACGGCGTGTGCAGGTAACGAGGAGGTGGCAGGGTAGGGCAGGGTAGGTGAACACTACCTTACCTTACCGTACCGCACCTGTCACACCACACCATGCTACCTCAGGCGCCATCACGCTAACCACCACTCTCACTCGACCTACACACTCACTCTACTCAAATTCACTCTTGCTACTTACTCACTCTAACCGTTTACCTTGTCATTCTCTCTCACTCTTGCTACTGACCCACGCTCACTCTACTTTTTCTATCTCACTCACCTTCACTCTCGTTACTGTCTCTAAACTCGCCACTCACTCACTTTCTACCCTCACCTTCACTCTCACCACATCACATAAACTCTCACTCTCGTTCATCAAGCCATCTGACGCCCACTCTCACTCTGGACATGCTACTATCTCACGAAACCACACACTGACTTTCACTCCTCTCACTCTTGGCACACTTCTTATTCTCGTATCCTTTGTTCATTTGTTAAACCCCATGAATCAGTGCTGGAAGTGTGTGTATGTGTGTGTGTGTGTGTGTGTGTGTGTGTGTGTGTGTGTGTGTGTGTGTGTGTGTGTGTGTGTGTGTGTGTGTGTGTGTGTGTGTGTGTGTGTGTGTGTGTGTGTGTGTGTGTGTGTGTGTGTGTGAGAGAGAGAGAGAGAGAGAGAGAGAGAGGAAGGTGGACGCAAGGAGAGGGGCATGTTAAGCCTGCAGTCCACAGGGGTCACCTTTCAGACGAACCTGGGACCTCAACAACTTCATTTTACCGACTTATTCTTGCTCACTTCAGACGATTTCCTTAAGCCTTGGGGAGATTTCTGGTACTGGAGGGGTTTATGGAGGCTGTAATTAACCCTCTACTGTTCTACGTCTCTCCTACGCTGAATAAAATCGTCTGAGCGTAAGATGGATAAGAATAAAAAGTCCTCGATATGAAGGGGTTACACTTTCACTTTCTTTACTCCCTCTCACTTTCTTTACTCCCTCTCACTTTCTTTACTGCCACTCACTTTCTTTACTGCCACTCACTTTCTTTACTCCCACTCACTTTCTTTACTGCCACTCACTTTCTTTACTCCCACTCACTTTCTTTACTCCCACTCACTTTCTTTACTCCCACTCACTTTCTTTACTGCCACTCACTTTCTTTACTGCCACTCACTTTCTTTACTCCCACTCACTTTCTTTACTGCCACTCACTTTCTTTACTGCCACTCACTTTCTTTACTGCCTCTCACTTTCTTTACTGCCACTCACTTTCTTTACTGCCTCTCACTTTCTTTACTGCCACTCACTTTCTTTACTGCCTCTCACTTTCTTTACTGCCACTCACTTTCTTTACTCCCACTCACTTTCTTTACTGCCACTCACTTTCTTTACTGCCACTCACTTTCTTTACCGCCTCTCACTTTCTTTACTGCCACTCACTTTCTTTACTGCCTCTCACTTTCTTTACTGCCTCTCACTTTCTTTACTGCCTCTCACTTTCTTTACTGCCTCTCACTTTCTTTACTGCCTCTCACTTTCTTTACTGCCACTCACTTTCTTTACTGCCTCTCACTTTCTTTACTGCCTCTCACTTTCTTTACTGCCTCTCACTTTCTTTACTGCCTCTCACTTTCTTTACTCCCACTCACTTTCTTTACTCCCACTTCCCTCTCATTACGACATGATGATCCTGTTCCAATGCAGGTTTGTGTACTCTCTCTCTCTCTCTCTCTCTCTCTCTCTCACACACACACACACACGCACACACTACTTCAGCAATATCAATAACTTCACAGCAACAAACACACGTAATTTTTTTTTTTTTTTTTTCCCCAGCGATTGTCTACCTGGGGTCGACTAAGGGACAAAAATGCTAAATAAATTAATAAGTAAAATAAATACAGGTGTTCCTTTCCCAGACCAAAATTATTACACAATACATAAGCACACAACATACCACAGCAATGAGAGAGAGAGAGAGAGAGAGAGAGAGAGAGAGAGAGAGAGAGAGAGAGAGAGAGAGAGATTACACACTAACAGCAGATACAAGACACAAAATACAAACAGAATAAAGATACATTACAGACACAGAAAACAAAGAAAAAACAACAATGACAACAACAACAAAAAAAGGAAATTCACAGAGAAAGAAAGATAATGAAGGCCTAACACATCAAGGTAACATTAAGTACACACACAGAAAAAACGTACACACAGAGCAAAGAAAAAAAAAGTACACACAAAGAAAAAAGTACACACAGAGCAAAGAAAAAAAGTACACACAAAGAAAAAAGTACACACAAAGAAAAAAGTACACACAAAGAAAAAAGTACACACAGAGCAAAGAAAAAAGTACACACAGCAAAGAAAAAAGTACACACAGCAAAGAAAAAAGTACACAGCAAAGAAAAAAGTACACAGCAAAAGAAAAAAGTACACACAGAACAAAGAAAAACGTACACACAGAGCAAAGGAAAAGTCCACACAATGAAAAAAGTACACACAGAGCAAAGAAAAAAGTACACACAGAGCAAAGGAAAAAAGTACACACAATGAAAAAAGTACACACACAGCAAAGGGAAAAAGTACACACAATGAAAAAAAGTACACACAGCAAAGAAAAAAGTACACACAGAGCAAAGAAAAAAGTACACACAGAGCAAAGAAAAAGTACACACAGAGCAAAGAAAAAAGTACACACAGAGCAAAGAAAAAGTGCACACAGAGCAAAGAAAAAAGTACACACAGAGCAAAGAAAAAAGTACACACAGAGCAAAGAAAAAAGTACACACAGAGCAAAGAAAAAAGTACACACAGAGCAAAGAAAAAAGTACACAGAGCAATAAAAAAAATACTGAAGTACCCAAAACAAAAATAACAAACACATTAAGTAAAGCAATAACAAATACACAAACACATTCAAGACAACCCTAACACCACAAAGAAACCTGAGGCCCTAACAAGGAAACACAACAACACTACAGCAACACAAAACACAAACATCTCATCAAAACAAACACGCAACGCAACACACAGTTCGTTATATACGTTATTTTAAAGTCACGATGAAGTCTCTCAGTTGTCGGCCGCGTCCTAAACCCTTTCGGCTCCATGACGTCTTTTTCAATGCTTTTCACATCATTATTTTTGCTACCACTAGACGATTTTATTCAGCCACGAAGATTTATTTATTTATTTCACTGGAGAGCTTAGATACTGCCTACTACATGGGTTTCTTCTAAGCTGAATAAATTCGTCTGGTGATGGCAAGATTGAAAAAACGTCCCCGTAATTCACGAGGTTAACCCATTACTACGCAAAGCTGCTGCCTAGGGGGACTTCGCGTACTACCCTTCGTCTACCAGTTCATCATCGTTAAGCTCATCAGTTACATACTTTTGGATTTCCCCTCTTTACCAACTTTCGAAAAATGCCCAACAGCGTCCTTCAAATGCACACAATCCCAGAGAGACAAAGTCGTAAGTGTAGTCTTATTTTCATCAGCCCTGCACACCCCTCGTAGCGAACGTATTAAAAAGTGTCCATCAGCCCAGCGTCATGTTTATTTTATTTCTCTTGCTATCGAACTCTTTTTTTTCAGCTTGAGGAGAAACATTCAGTGGTAAAGTGACTGACGAAGGCGGCATCTAACCCAACCAGTCTGAAAAACGTCTCATGAAATGAATAAAATGTTCCGGTGATCAAAGTAAAAAAAGTGTACCGTAATGTTAGTAAATTGGTTAAAGACAGTATGACTCATATACTACTGTAGTTAACCGTAAAAATAACCACAAAACACAAGTTATTATCACAGACCAAGACAAAGTACATGGAAATGAAGTTCCGTCTGTCTGTGTAGCTAGCGAAATGCCTTATTCCCAGGGGTAGAGGGGAGGGGGTAGGCTTGAACTAAACGTGTCCATATTCCCCCGTCCTCCGCCATCAGGCAGCTCTTCCTCCAAACACACAACCTTCTTTCAAATAACTCTCCCTCCCTTCATCCTCCACTACCCTCTTTCATGTAACTCCCCCCCCCCTCCACCTTACATACACTCCACTAACCCCATCTCTTACTCACCATTCTCCCAGGGTACTTACTAGCTCCAGAGTCTCCCCGTTCTCACCACATCTACTCACCTGCAAAGGGAAAATAGCTTTATTATAATACTGTTTATAATATTGGTGAACTGGTGGTCAAGTGGTTAGGGACATGGTTTGTTGCCTGAAAGGACGGGAGTTCCAATCCAGACGGGCAGGGAACAATCTAATAATCTGCCTATCGTCAAAACAAACCTCACTGATCCTCCTCAACCCCCACCGCCAGCAACACCCCCGTTAATACCGCCACACCAGTCCACAACACAGGTATTGGATATGAAGGGTGGGTATTGGCGTCGGTACTGGCATGTGATTAGGTGCAGCACGTAGAACTACTGGGTCACAAGGAACAACCAGTCAAGTTTATACCGTAACTCGGACAAATAAAAACCGTCTGTATATTACTCAGGTGACTTTACACATTACCTTTATACCGCCAACTAATTTAATTAAACTTTGGGGGACTCGCGTTGTGTTGTAGTTTGTCTCCATTAACCCCTTCAATCCGATGACGCTTTTTTAAAACTATATTGTTACTCCTTCCAGACGATTCTACTCAGTTTGGAGAGTGTCAGATTACCTTTAATGAAGGCTGTATCGATCCCCTCAAGCTAGAACAGTGTCTCATAAGGACTTTTTTTTTTATTTTAATTGAGAATGTTACTCAGCTTTGGGGACGCCTCTCAGACTGAACACGTTACTTCAAAACGTTAAAAAAATAATAAAATAAAAATAATAAAGCATGTCCTCCTTACCTCCTTTTTTTCCTACACTGGGGAACATAAAACACAGGATGGACAGTTTTTACTACCACACGACTACAAAAAAAAAGTCAAAATTGTGGGTTTTGAGAATAGAGCTGTTACCCGTACCTCTCCACTAACCATGACGTCACTCTTACTACCAATTAAAAAAAAAAAACTTATTCAATTAGAGGTTCAATATAGTCTTTTAATTCCTGTACTATTAAAAGATCTCCATAACCTGAACAAAAAAAATACAGGTACAGCAAGAATAAAGGAAATATATACGACGTCCTCTGGTGAAGGAGTTAATGTAAAAGTGAAGAGGACTGGATTACTCTCTCTCTCTCTCTCTCCTAATCTGCAGGGAATAGAATGGTGGCATCAAAAATAACAATAACAATAACGTCTTAGATTCTTGTCTCGCTGCCTCAAGACGATATGATTCAATTTTGGGCAAACCCGTCGTACTCATGGGGTAAAAAAAAAAATCCTTAAACCCTCCACTATGAAGAGAGAGAGAGAGAGAGAGAGAGAGAGAGAGAGAGAGAGAGGAGGGGAGGATAAGCAAGGGGAGGAGCACTGGAAGGATGAGAGAAAGAGACAGAGGTGAAAAATAAAGATAGAAAAATGGATGATACATGGGAAACATTAGAACGAGAGAGAGAGAGAGAGAGACCCCTTCGAGCCCTTTCACTACGAAATCTTTCCCACGATAAATACAAGCATCATCGTACTGAAGGAGTATAAGGAGAGTCTCTTTAACCCATTCACTACGAGGTGTCTTCCTAAGCTGAGTAAAATCGTCTGAAGGAAACGAGAATAAGCTGAAACACAAACACACACACACACACACACACACACACACACACACACACACACACACACACACACACTCAATCACTGTATTATGTACTGGTTATAAGGTGTATGAATGTTTACAAACGAAAGGTGCATGGTTACTGTATTGTGTGTGTGTGTGTGTGTGTGTGTGTGTGTGTGTGTAATAATCAAACAAAAGCCCCTCTATTCACTACAGCCAGTAAGTGCAAATACACGTCCCCATCTTATCCTACTGGGGTTTAAAGGTCACATTCAGGCTCCTGGCAACACTAATCACACCCTTATACACACCTTCGCGATCACACGCTACATAACACACTACCACCAACGTGTGTGTGTGTGTGTGTGTGTGTGTGTGTGTGTGTGTGTGTGTGTGTGCTGCAAAATTATGTATATGGCGTGTGGGGCCTCACGACAAGCACACACACAAACATACACACATACATACATACAAACACGCACGCTTGTTAAGCCGCTGTGTCTAGAAGGTCCTATTCATAAAGGATTACACACACACACACACACACACACACACACACACACACACACACACACACCGTCACGCCTGCTACCCACCGTTCTTATACATTTTTACTTGTCTTTTTTTTTTTTCCTACCACGAAAGAGTTAATATCCAGTTCATCCTGCACGGCATCGTTCTTGGCGCTCACGGATTGGGTTGGTTTACATTCTATCTTGCTGACACTACACGATTTATTGTGTGTGTGTGTGTGTGTGTGTGTGTGTGTGTGTGTGTGTGTGTGTGTGTGTGTGTGTGTGTGTGTGTGTGTGTGTGTGTGTGAGAGAGAGAGGCCTCGTAGTGAAAATATCAGAAACTACCTTCACTAATCCATCCACCTGGACAATTTCTCCTGAAGCTGAATAAAATCGTCTGGATATATCAAGAAATAAACATCATCGTAAGGAATAGGTTAAGCCATCGTAGTGAAAAGGCAAAGTTATATTAATACACAACACTATCATTTTAAGTCACTGTTGTTTTAAGTCACTCTTTAGGCACTGATGTTTTAAGTCATTGTTTACCTTTATCACTTAGGGCAAACGTAGTGCCCATCTTTAAAAAGGGTGATAAATCAGCTGCGTCGAATTATCGTCCGATAAGTCTAACGTCAATAGTAGGAAAAATGTTAGAGTCAATTTTGGCAAATAAGATTAGAGAACACTTAGAAAGATTTAATCTTATAAACGAAAGTCAGCACGGATTCAGGCAAGGACGATCCTGCCTCACAAATTTGTTGTCATTCTACTCGGAGGTCTATGAGGCAGTAGATAGCGATAAAGCTTACGATGTTATTTATCTGGACTTTAGTAAAGCTTTTGATAGAGTCCCACACGAAAGGTTAGTTAGAAAGGTTCGAGCACACGGTATAGACGGCGATATCTTAAAATGGATAGAATCCTGGCTGAAAGGACGAAAGCAGAGAGTATTAATAAATGGAACTAAGTCGGACTGGGGATTAGTAACTAGCGGTGTACCACAGGGTTCAGTACTCGGTCCCTTATTATTTATCATATATATAAATGATCTAGACTTAGGAGTCAATAGCAGAATCAGCAAATTTGCCGACGATACAAAAATAGGGCGTATCATTAACTCGACTGACGATTGCCATTACTTACAAAAAGACCTCCGATACATTGTCCAAATGGTCTAAAACTTGGCAAATGGAATTTAACGTTGAAAAATGTAAAGTACTTAACGTAGGCAAGACCATTGGAGATACTAAATACAGCTTAGATAACAAAGAAATTAGCAAATCGGAATGCGAGAGAGATCTAGGAGTTATGATTAGTAACGACCTTAAACCTAGGCAACAGTGCATTAATGCGAGAAATAAAGCAAATAGGGTCCTAGGATTTATTTCTGAGAAGCGTGAGCAATAGATCATCTAAAGTAATACTGAAACTTTATCTAGCATTAGTAAGGCCACATTTAGACTACGCAGTACAATTCTGGTGTCCTTACTATAGAATGGATATTAATTCGTTAGAAAATGTACAGAGAAGAATGACTAAAATGATACATGACGTCCGGAACCTGTCATATGAAGACAGACTGAAAAGACTAAGTCTGCATTCGCTAGAGAGGCGTAGAGTAAGGGGAGACTTAATTGAGGTTTTTAAGTGGATGAATGGTATAAATAAGGAGATATTAGCAAGGTACTTAAAGTGAGCATACAGGATAGAACTAGAAATAATGGTTTCAAACTAGAAAAATTCCGTTTCAGAAAGGAAATCGGTAGAAATTGGTTTGGTAATAGAGTAGTAGACGAATGGAATAAGCTACCTAGTAAAGTAGTTGCTGCCTCTTCCATTGAGAGTTTCAAACATAGGCTAGATAAGCATATGACAAATAAGGGGTGGATATAGAATAAAGAAAATATTATAACCAATACTAACTAAAAAATAAATTTTCTTTTCAGGTTACACTATGATAGTCTCTATTCTCCTTTCACACTTTCCTGTAAAATGTCCACGCCAGTTTTTCTATACGGCGTGGTGTTCTTTCTGACTTTTTCCTGCCGGCTTCGGCTGGAGGGTTTGGAGGGCGGGGGAGAGCCTTCTTCTTTGCTATCCTTATCTCATTCTAGTAGTTCAGTTACTCTTCTAGGAGCTGCCTAGCATGGGCCAACCGGCCTACTGCAGTTATCCTCTCTTCTTATGTTCTTATGTTCTTATCACTTCCAGGTAGATACGGACACTGGACACTGCCTTGGGGTGAAGGGCTGAGAATTACGTATATAGAGGGAAATAAATATCTTCCAACCTCCGTCTGAAGAATATTTACAACTGGCGATATGTAATGGAAACCCAAGACTCATACTTATTTCTCTCTCTCTCTCTCTCTCTCTCTCTCTCTCTCTATTACGACTGGTGGAAATGCTGTCTACACATAACCCACCTGCAGAGAGGCTGAGAACTACCTTTGCCATTTGGGGCGTGTTCTTGTTATCATAAGAAATTAGGGATCAGTTCGACACCTGAATTGTTTACAGCTCAACGAAAGGAATCCCCAGCATGGTAGACTTCACTGGGGAGATAATTACGGTGGTATGTGAGGATTCCATGGTAACAGTTTTAATAATGCCTTTATTAATGGTTCGTTAGCTTACCAACATCCCCAGTCAAAAGCTTCAACAGGATGGCCATTTTTTTTCCATTAACGGATTAGTATTTTCATCCTGACTGCTGACGACATGTAAAAGAGTTTCCAAGGATATACTACAAGTCCAGAAGAATGAGTATAATGAAGAGCAGTTCTTTCATCAAAAATTTTGTATCATAATCTATCTATAACAGGGGTTCCCAACCTGGGGTAAATTACCCCAAGTGGGGTAATTTGGTCTTTTGTGAAGGGTAATGAGGGAGGTAACAAAAAAAAAAAAATCTAAAAATCATACCAGTTATGATAGACTTTCAGACCTATACTAAAATTCAGAGATGAATGTTTAAAGTCATGTTTATTTGGTATCAGTGTTAATAATAAAAATAAATTACTCCTTGCAATAACTCTCTTGGTTTTAGCCTAACCTTTAATTAAGTCCTACATTCAAACTAAAATCTAGGCATCAAAATGTTAAGCAGCTAAAATGCAATTGTGGAAACATAAGCAATGAGGGGTAATGAGTGAAGGGAGGTGTGGAAAATGGGGTAATGGGTAAATAAAGGTTGGGAACCCCTGATCTATACATACTTGTCAAATCACTGACTGGCTACCAACGTGTGTAGGCGAAGTCGAAACTCGCATTGGTACTGTACAAGGGGATTCTCAGTCCTTTATACTAGATATTCTCCCTTATTTCATACCGCAAAACAGACCAGCAAACCTCTACAGAGACTGAGGAGGGGGTGCCGGAAGCCTATGGTCTGTGTCACTCATCCTCAGACCCTTTTCAGCTCCCACGCGGTGATTTAAACTGACACCCAAACCAAGACGCCTGACACCCCCTGACACCAGCAGCATAAAAGACTGGGATAATAACAGGGTACAGGCGAATGACTGGCTCCCACTTACAACCAAGGGGAGGGTAAAGGCTTAAGTGGTGTGGGGTGTTTCTCAGTAGCCCCAGAGTGGTACTGAGGATTACCCCAACCCAAGTGTGTGGGACCGAACACCATACCGAGCCACTGACACTACTCCCTTCACCCACATACCCCCTCACTCCCTCTACCCTTTCACTCCCCCACCCACTCCAATCCCCCTAACTTTTCCTCTTCACCCCCACCCCCTTCACTCCCCCATTCATTTCACTCCCCCACCCTTTTACTCCCCCTATCCCTTCACTCCCCCTATCCCATCACTCCCCCACCCCTTCACTCCCTCACCCCCCCTCACGCCCCCACCCTTTCTCACGTCCCTGCCGGCCAGACTGATCCACTAGGCGTCACGGCCATTTATAGGTGGGATGTAATTAGTCAACAGTGAGTCGTTTGATTATCACACACCTGTTCGGATGGGAGAGGGGGAAGTATTCTTATATTACTCTCTCTCTCTCTCTCTCTCTCTCTCTCTCTCTCTCTCACTGAAAGGAAGAGATATAAACATGAAAGTAGGATAAAGATAGGGCAAGCAATGAGACTAATTCCCTCCTTCCCCTTCTCTCTCTCTCTCTCTCTCTCTCTCTAGGGCAGAGGGTAGGGATGCAGGGAGAGGGTGAGAGGGTGAGGGAGGGAGTCAACGAGGGTGAGGGATGAGGCATCGGTAGGGAGGAGAGAAAGAGGGGAAAAAAGTGAGGGAGGGAGGAAAGGAGAGAAAAGGAGAGAGTAAAGTAAGGGAAGAAGGGAAGAAAGAGGGAGGGAATCAGGGAGAGAAAAAGAAAACGTAAAACATAGGGAGAAGGGAAGAGGCAGGAGGGAGGGAAGGAGAGACAGGGAGGGAGGAGGGAGAGAGGGAGGGAGGAAGAAAGAAAATATGAAAAACGGAGAGAAGGAAAGAAGTAGGAGGGAGGGAAAGACGGACAGGGAGGGAAGAGGGAGAGATGGAGGAAGAAAACGTGAGAGGGGGAGGGAAAGAGGGAGAAAATAGTGACAGTGAGGGATGGGGAAGGGAAAGGGAGTGAGGGTGATGGATGGAGAGAGGGTGATGGATGGAGGGAGGGAAGAAAGAATGATGATGGAGGGAGGGAAGGAAGAGAAATGTGAAGGATGGAGAGAGAGAGAGAGAGAGAGAGAGAGAGAGAGAGAGAGAGAGAGAGAGAGAGAGAGAGAGAGAGAGAGAGAGAGAGAGAGAGAGAGAGAGAGAGAGAGAGAGGCAAAGGAAAGAAACGATGGAAAAGAGGTTGATGTGATTAGGGTGGGGAGGAGGGAGGGGTAAGGGTGGGGAAGGGAGAATGTGTGTGTGTGTGTGTGTAAGAGAGAGAGAGAGAGAGAGAGAGAGAGAGAGAGAAGGCGGGGCAGTAAAGGAAGCAAATGGAAGGGGAGAGGATGAATTTAAGACTAGAATGAAGGTGTTTTAACAGACAGAAGGTAATTATTTCTCTCTCTCTCTCTCTCTCTCTCATCAACTGTCATTATCACCTCACTCCCAGGCGTCATAAAAATCCCCGTCTCTTTCTCTGCATCTATTTATCTATCCGTCCATCTATCTATCCATCTATCCATTTCACATCCACCTTGCTTGCGTCATTTATTCTCCTGTGTTAATCTGTAATGTTATGCCTTCCATTGATTCTCCTTCTGCATCTATCCATCTATCTATCTACCCCCCTACATACATATATACATACTTATCTATCTACCAATTTGTCCATATGTCTCTCTCTCTCTCTCTCTCTCTCTCTCTCTCTCTCTCTCTCTCTCTCTCTCTCTCTCTCTCTCCTGTATATGTTCATCTATCCATCCAGCCATTCATCTCTATATCTATCTATCAACCTTTTATACACCAATCTTGTCTGTGCTACTTCTGTGTTTCTCTCTTGCTTCGACCTCCATCCCCCCAGTTCTCTCCCTCACTCCCTCGCCTCTCTCTCTCAGCAGAAAATGGGAAAAGGGAAAGAATTATAAACAAAAAAGTAAGAAGTGAAGGAAGGAGGGAAGTGGGGGAGGGAAGGAACGATAGAGGAAAGGGAGGGGGAGAGGAAGGAGAGAGAGGGCAGGGAGGGAGGATGGGAGGGGACAAATGAGGAATGGAAGAAAGGGGAAGGAGAGGGGGAGGGGAGAAGGAGTGAGGGGAACAGAAGGGAGACTGAGAAAATTAAATGTAACAGAAAAGCTGGAAATAACGAGAGAGAGAGAGAGAGAGAGAGAGAGAGAGAGAGGGGGGGGGGCATTCCACACAGCCACTACCATCGATTGCCCTACATTACTATCGCCACTTCCTCCACATTCCTTATACATTACTCACTCCACCTTACTCCACTCTACTCCACCTTACTCCACTCTACTTTTATTTCTTGACTCCTTCTGTTTCTCACCTAAAATCTCCCTCCTCCTTCCTTTAAAATATCTTCTCGTATCTTTAAATCCCTCCTTTCTTACTTTAAATACCCTCTTCTTTCCTTACTTCCTCCTCTCTTCCTTTACTTCCTTCTTTCTCCCTCATTCTTCCTCCTCTTCTCTTTAAGATTCCTCCTGTTGCCTTAATTTTCTTCCTTCACTGCCTTAAATTCTCTCCACGTTTTTCTCTTCCTTCCCTCCTTCCTCCTTTAAATCTTCCTCCTCTTTCTCATTATTCTCCTCCTCTTTCCTTTATTTTTCTCCCTCCCTTAAATCCTCCTCCTCTCTCCTTTATTTTCCTCCTTCCTCCCTAAAATCTTTTCCTCTTTCTCATTACTCTCCCCCTCCCCTAAATACACCCCTTCCTATACCTCCCCTTCCTTCCTGCCTTTAACTTCACCCCTTCACTACGATGACCAATTATTTTGATCTTACTATTGCTACCTCCAGACGATTTTATTCAGCTCACATCTCTCGCAGTGAAGGGGTTAATGAAGACTAACCAACCCCTCTATAGTGTGTTCATCCTCACCTGACAGCGACTCCTAACCCCTTTCAGCTCAGCAAATGGGCAAGTGTAGTTAGACTGGAATGCTAATTTGACTAGTAACCAAGGAGACTCATTCCTAACACTCCTAATGCCTTTCCAGTTCAACTCATGCCCAAGAAAAGTTAGACTGATGGACTGATTTGCCTAGTAACCAAGGAGACTCTTTCCTACCACCCCTAACCCCTTTCCAGTTCAACTCACGGCCAACTGTAGTTAAGACTGGAAGGCTGATTTGACTAGTAACCAAGGAGACTCTTTCGTACATCAACACCTACAGCTCATTGAATTTCACGCAAACACGGCTAAATATTCAAGCAGTGTGAGTGGCCCAGTTCCCTCAGATAAAAACAAACTAACTATGGTTCGAAAAATAATAAACAAAAAAAATCACGTCATCGTTCTGAAGGGGTAAACTTTTTTTTTTTTTTTCCCCTCCTCCATCCTCCACTATTCCTCCTTACCCTAAATATTCCTACCTTAACTTACCCTATTCTCTTCAACTTATTACCTATTCATTCCCCATCTCACATCCCCATCTTTCCTTACCTTCTTCCTTACTTTAAATCTTTCTACACTTGCCTTTCTTCCCTCACTCTTCTCCAAAATATTTCTCCTTGCCTTGAAAAATGTCTCCCCTCCGCTTTCCCTTATATTCCTCCTCTTACCTTCATTTTCCTCTTCCCTTGCCTGATCTTTGCCTAAAATCTTCCTCTCCTACCATTCAGTTTTCCCTTTCTTCCCTTACATCTTCCTCCCCTTTCCTTCAGTCTTCTTCTCCTTCCCTCCTTCAATTCAGTCTTCCTCCCTCGTTCCTTAACTCCTTCCCTTCCCTTCAGTCTTCCTCCTCCGTCCCTTAACTCCTCCCCTTCCCTTCAGTCTTCCTCCCCCGTCCCTTAACTCCTCCCCTTCCCTTCAGTCTTCCTCCCCGTCCCTTAACTCCTCCCCTTCCCTTCAGTCTTCCTCCCCCGTCCCTTAACTCCTCCCCTTCCCTTCAGTCTTCCTCCCCCGTCCCTTAACTCCTCCCCTTCCCTTCAGTCTTCCTCCCCGTCCCTTAACTCCTCCCCTTCCCTTCAGTCTTCCTCCCTCGTTCCTTAACTCTTCCTCCTCTTCCATACAATCTTCCTCCTCCGTCCCTTAAATCCTCCTCCTCCCGTAATCTCTCTCCTTCCACTGATCTTCCTCCCCTTGCCTTTAATCAAATTTCCTCCCCTTCTCTCACGGTCGCTCCCTCTTCCTTAACCCTATCAACCCCTTCCCTTTCCTTGCCTTGGTCTTCCTTTCCTCCCCCTCTCTTAATTTTCCTCCCCTCCCCCTTCTCCCCCTCCTCCCCAGGGTGCAAGCTCCTCCACCAGCAAGGGATATTTTCACCCCCGACAAACAGAGGCTAAATGAACAAGGCTGAACTCACACCAAATAATCCCTCGAGGCTGTATACTGTATTGTGGAGAGGAGGGGGAAGATATGACACCAGACAACAACAACAACAACATCAACGGCTTCGACAATAACAACAAAGGGGCGCCATTAACATCAACAGCACCACCACTACCATCATCATCAATAACAACAACAACAACAACAACAACCCGCTTAATTTAACACTACTAGACTGCTATGACCTAATAATCTAACCTAACCTGACCTACCGTAATTTAACCTGACCTTACCTAGCCACTTCTACCCTCTCTTGTCCTTCCCTATTCCTCCACACTCTAAACTAACCTGACCTAACCTATCCTGCCTTAACCTAATTCACTTACCCTATCCTACTGTGACCTATCTAACCTAATCTAACCTATAATAGTCTATCCTTACCTAACCTAACCTATCTTGACCTAACCCACCACACCACCGCCACCACAACACAATATTCATACTCACCCACACCATCACTCTTCCCTCCCCCACACCTTCACACTCCGCTGATTATCCTTCAAAGACTATTACGCACGTTAATTACACTTTTTTCAACGCTGTACATTTTCGTAATTGGACTGAAAGTGATTAGTTTTTTTTTTTTTTTTACTGCCTAGGAAACTAATAACCACCACCACCATCACCACCACCATTACCACCACCACCACTACCACCACCACCATTATCACGACCACTACCACCACCATCATTACCACCACCACTACCACTATCATCAATACCGCACCACTACTACCACCATCACAGCAATCACTCTTCATCACCTTCACCAGCAGCTAATACCACCTCCAATACCACTACCTCCAAAAACACACATTATCATCATCGTTATTATCATCATCGTAAAGTTAACAATCACCACCACCACCACCACCACCGTCAAAAACACCCACCATCACCATCATCAAGTTGTCACCACCAGGGCCGGGGTCAGTTCATTTTTGTCAATTCAATTCCAATTCAGAATAAAATCTGAATTAATCAATTCCAATTTAATTCAGTTCATTCGTAAAAAGAGAAATCTTCAATTCTAAGTCAATTCATTATGGTCGATATTTCATTCAATTAAAATGTTTTCAATTCAAAATCAGTTTTAATCTACCCAGTACCATTAATCCAACGGAAAGAAATAAAAATGAGGTTTCAAATTAACATCTTTATTTATTATCAAAAATGCTCAACCACACAAACCAATAACATTCTTTACCAACTAAAATATCAAACTGTTTAATTCTCTGTGTTAGTAAACAAAACACGAATGAGTCCAAGTTACTGAGGTTTGCATCTGACCATCATAAGTTGCTCAAATCTTTTATCTCCTAAACTGCACCTCTCTGGCCTGAAGAGCTTGCCAGCAATGGCGACTTGTCGTTCCACAAGTGCCAACAGCAAACTGTATATTTTACTGTTTATTTGAGTATACTGGAAATTAGTTAATGTACAATAATGAATTCGCATATTACAGTATAAAATATTATTTTATCATTTCAGTCATCAATTCATATCAAGCCACTGATATAAATTCCAATTCAATTCAATTAATTTTATTTTTATATTTTTCTCAGTTGCAACTCACAGTTTTTAAAACCAATTACAATTCAGTTCATAACTGACCTCAGCCCTGATCACCACCACCACCTCCACCACCACCTCCACCATCATCATCATCATCATCATCACCATCAGCACTAATCTCTTCAAGCCGATGAAGCCTCTTTAAAATAACTCTTACCACATCCAGACGAGTTCATTCTGTGTAGGTCCTAGGAGACAGTTTTCGAAATCATCATGTTTGGTACAGCCTTCATGAACCCCTTCACTACCTGACTAAAATCATCAGGTAACAAATTAATGAAACAAGAAAAAAATAATGTCCTCGGGGTGAAAGAGTTAATACCACCACCACCACCACCGAAAACAACAAGATCATAATAAACAACAACAAGATCATCACCAACAACACAACACAATCCCCTTAAACCATACCTTGCCTACCCACCGCCTTCACAAACTCGTAACTTCCTTGTGTGACTATGACGCAAGACGATGGGGCTATAATTAAGAGTTACGATATTTTGTTGCCCTAAAAACTGCTGGGTGCCCAATACCCCCCCCCTCTCTCTCTTTGGTGCTGGTAACTATAATACACAACCACAACCAACAACACCACCACCACTACAACTACTACCTTCTAACCCAGGCATCACCATCTGCATCATCAACCTAGTTATGACCATCACAAACTCCATCCTCATCATCATTATCATACCTTCACAACCATCATCATCATCATCAACCCTGCAACAGACATCACCACCACCACCACCACAACACAACCACAACCACCCACACCATAACTGCTCCACCACATGCACAAACACACATAACTTTTCTCCGTGACTTACGCAACCACGTTACTATTTTCGTACGCAATTACATTTCTTCCTACGCTTCACAGTTTACAGTCTTTTCGTACCCTGCTGGCAATTGGACCTTTTTTCGTACTATCCTTTTCATTCGCAGTTTTAATATTTCGTACGCTATTCGCAGTTTATTCTTTGTGTCCTTTCCGCAGTTTTCTTTTCGTAACCATTTGGATTTTCGCCCTCTTTTTTTTCATGCTGTTTTGCGATTAATTTTTTGCATGCTATTGACCCATTTTTTTAATCACTGTTTTATGTTTTTTCTCGTAGGTTGTTAGTCATTTTAATCTTTCGTAATAATAATCAAGCTTGTATGATGGCTGGTTAGTATTTCTTACAATTATTATCTTGGGTTTGCATGATGATGATGATGATGATGATGATGATGATGATGATGATGATGAGGGTAACTACATGCTCGATTATGTTGGTTTGTGTGAGCACCGTTTTGGGTAATTCTTGATAAAAAATAAACTTTAATATCCAGTAAGTAACGTTTCGGGTAAATTCATTCTGGTGTGTACGACGCTGGTGTAACGTTTTTCGGTAACATACGATAAAATATTGGAGATAACGTTCAAGGTAATATTATCATGAAAACGTTGATGCAGTTAACGATACAGGGTAGGGTATTTAAGGTGATAAGACACTGGTGTGGGTAACCTGGGTAACTGGTGTGGGTAACAATTTGGTGATACATTACAGCCTTGGACAAAAGCTCGCCTAGAATTCTGCTGCGTCTGTCTCACACTAAGGGCATATCCGTCACTTTCCTCCCTGGCTCATCATATAAAAGAGCATTATCTACGGGCAAAGAAACATACTGAACCTCTCTCAGCCTAGGAATATTAGCCAGCAGGTGGAAGTAAGAAGCACAGGAAGTGAAATATTATGCGAACTTTTGTCACAGACTGTAAAACGTTGTTAGTAACGTTCTGAGTATGGTAATTCAGAGACGCAGAGAAAAGTTATCAGTAATGGCGATGAGCAAACTCTGATATAGGCAACGTTATGGGTAGCTGCAAACTGAAACGTTGTTATTAGTAAGTTTTGCGTGATACTTTGACGCAAAACGTTCATGATAAAAGCGTATTCTTCTTCTCTTTCCCTCTCCAGTGTTAAGGTGGTACACGGGTGCTGGAGAGGGAGGCCTTCACGTGGCGGCACCGATATGACTGCACGTTGGATCTGCCCCGTTCCATCAGTCCCCTTCCTATCCCCCAAAAGAAGGATGGCGACCTGAAGCAGTGGGATAACTTTGGCCTGCAGTCCACCGGGTTCACATTTACAGGAACCCAGTGTTGCAGTTACTACTAATACTAATACCATCACACATTAGATTACACGGGATATGAGTTCGCGGCATTACAGTTACTCCGGCATTCTAGAAAACGCCCGGACGATCAATAACATGCCTTCATCCGGCGCCAGACAACACAAGCAACGGTACGAAATAACAATGTGACTTGCACAGGGCAGAAAAGTACACAGCGATCCATAACACGCCCTGATTCGATGCCAGAATAAACGACGTAACAGTTGCAATGGCACTGTTACTCGTGCAATGTAAAAAAAAAAAAAAGTAATAATGTGTCTTCAATCGGTGTCAGATTATTCGAGGAACAGTTTGCAATGACACTGTTGCTCGTGCAGTGTAGAATAAAAAAAACGGGCCAGAACGATCAATAACATGCTTTCATTCGGTGCCAAACCCTATCTTTCTTTCAGTTACAGACATGAGTTAAGAGGAAACAGACAGTATGGCAAGACTACAGTGACGCAACACACTGATATAGCTAAGTAATTTAAGTTTTGGACAAGATCAAATATTCTCATCTTTTCAGGGGTAATTATCTGATCACAAAATAAATAACTAAATAAATACATAAGGATGAAGTACCATTCCGAATCATTTCTTAATATAAAAATGCTAACTCTTCCAGTACCATGATGTAATTTCATCTTCCATTCTGGCTATCTCTAGACGACACTACTAAGTCTAAGAAGGACCTCTCAGCCTAAGGACTAGAAGACGATCCAAGTCGGGCCAAAACTACTTAATCTCCCCAGCAGAGAGCTTTGTCAAACAGAGGTACAGTTCTTCCATTTCAACAGATTGCAGCCCCGTGATATACATCCACAGTAGGGATGATATAACCTCTGTCAGCCTCTTCATTATACGCCATTTCCTTTTTGCCTCACTCACTGGCCGGCCAATTCCACTGTGTCCCTAACTATAATCCATTCAATAAAACTAGACCTAATATTACCATCCCCTCATCTTGAATGCTGACCTATAACAAGAGATAAACACTAGAATATGCGTCCGTCACGAAGCAGTGCCCTGGAAAGGATGGTGAGACGCAGTGCTCCTTTTCATATACCAAGCTAGTGACAGAAGCTGCAAAAAGATAAAGGTCTCCGCTTAGTTAAAATGAATGAACTAAAAAATATGGAACTCACTCACTCACTCAGTCACGCACGCACGCACTCACTGGCCCGTATTCTCGTCCGCTATGAAAAGTCCCTAACACCTTTTCCTATGCAACTTATTTTGCTTATGACACCTCACTGTTCATATCCGCGTTACATAGATCATAATGTCGTCATACTCAGCCAGATTAACGAACAAAACGATATTAACCAGCCATAAACAAAAATAAATCGCCACGGAAGAGGTGCTACGGAGCTCCTTAACCGACGTGAATACGGGCCACCGAGTCCCGACACCTTTTTGCAGGATGGGGTACAGGTTCTATGGGGGGATGAGTCGAGGAGTGGGGAGTAGGGGTGGGGAGTAAGGGTGGGGGTGCGGGGGGTATTGGTGGTGTGCTTGGTGTGCGTCAGGGGTGTGTTTGAGTTGTGTGTGGGGTGCACCTTGACGACCATGCTCCTACCTTATGACACAGGGGCAGGCCAGAGTAGTGGTCTGTGTGTGTGTGTGTGTGTGTGTGTGTGTGTGTGTGTGTGTGTGTGTGTGTGTGTGTGTGTGTGTGTGTGTGTGTGTGTGTGTGTGTGTGTGTGTGTGTGTGTGTGTGTGTGTGTGTGTGTGTGTGTGTGTGTGTGTGTGTGTGTGTGTGTGTGTGTGTGTGTGTGTGTGTGTGTTTCGTTAATAATGTAAATGATCATTATGAAAAATGACGATGAAGACGAAGATGACTACGATAACGATGGTATTGATGATGATGATGATGATGATGAAGATGATGATGATGATGAAGATGACGATGATGACAATGATGAAGATTATGAATGACAATGATGATGATGATGATGAAGATGACGATGATGACAATGATGAAGATTATAAATGACAATGAATGATGACAGTAATGACGACAATGATAATGATTGAGGATGATGATGATGTACAATGATATATAACTGAGCACCGACTTCCATCCAAGAACGCTCCTGACCTCGTCCCCTTAATGGCGTGTTAGAATGACGGTGACTATGCTGCTGAGGTCTGCTTTCTCTCTCTCTCTCTCTCTCTATTCCTCCTCCTCCTCCTCCTCCTCCAATATTTTCTTCCATTCAGACATTATACTTTTATCCTTCCTTCCTTCCTTTCTATTCCCCATTCCTCTCTTCCTTGTTCCGTGTTTGTTTGTTAGTTTGTTTTTTCATCATTCTGACTTTTTATTCCTTTCTTATTTCTCTCCATCTATTATTCTCTGTCTTTCCACTTTCGTCTTTACAACTCCCTCCTTCCACACATTTACACAGGCTCTTCTTCCTTCCTTCTTTGCCTCTTTCCATACTTCCCTGTCTCTTCTGCAATTATTCTTCCTCCTTTTATAAATGTAACTTAATTTCTTCTTATTTCCACCATCCATATTTACCCTCTTCTCTTTTTCCTTAGTTCTTTATTTTACTCTGTGTGTGTGTGTGTGTGTGTGTGTGTGTGTGTGTGTGTGTGTGTGTGTGTGTGTGTGTGTGTAGAAATTCTCCTATTTACTTCCTCTTTTAATCACTTTTCTCTTCCTTCCTCCCACTCTTAACAAATCTCTCCTTATCACGTTTCCTTTCCTCCTCTCATCCTCTTTATCCATCTCTTCCAGATTTCTCTCTCCTCCCTCCCTCCCTTCTCCCTTATTTTATTTATCCTTCTCTCCCATACTTCTCTCTCGTCCCTTTCTCTTCCTTATTTCTCTCTCCTCCCTCCCTCCTCCGTTTTCCTCCCATGACTCACAAGGAAACGGAGCTCACACGTCCTTGTCAGCACACGCACGCACGCACGCACACACGGTCTCACCCCCCCCCCCTCCTACGCAAGCCATCCCATGCGTAAATAAGACAACGTATGAGCCGGCAGTCATAAAAAAACACAAACGACTATTGTTAGCCTCAAAACTACATGTACACACACACACACACACACACACACACACACACACACACACACACACACACACGACCTGTACACACGAACAGAGCAACACAAAATGTACTGGTTAGTCACGAAGAAACTAACGCACACACACACACACACACACACACACACACACACACACACACACCGCTCGCTGTTGCAGTGGTAACGTTCTCGCTTGCCAACTGGTGGACGGGAGTTCGCGCCTCGCTCAGGTTGCGAAAAGTTTCACTGACGAAGTGGGTGGTTACTGTCCCCCTTGAGCAAGGGGACGGGTGTGTGCGTGTGTGAAGGTCACAGCCTTGCCCTTAGATCGGACTATATGAGCTCTCAGCTCCCTTCCGGGAGGGTAAAAGCTGACCATCACGACCATCAAGTGATCCTGACCGACCCGGTGAATTACACACACACACACACACACACACACACACACACACACACACACAAGGCACGCAAAATCCGACATGGGGTTTTTCACTGAGTTACAATTATTATCACTTCCGGTTTTCTATTATGACTATTATTACTCCGCCTTTCATTTACTGTATTAATAATTCTTTTGTCTGTAACGTATCATCATCATTATCATCACCATCATTATTATTATTATTATTATTATCATCATTAGTAGTAGTAGTAGTAGTGTTGCAGTTATTTAAGCATGTGGGTTACATCCCATGTCTGTAATATCCAGTTAACTACATTTTGCTTCTACACAGACATATATTAAGCAACTTGCCAGTGTAGTAGTCAAATTTGCTTTCAACCCTCTGACTGTCTGGCGTTTCCCTCAGCTGATTAAACACAATAAAATACTACAGTGGAACGACAGAAGCAGTGATTGGGCTAACAAGATTTCCTAATATTTTTTTTTTCAGTCAAATTATTACTATTTCTGAGACTATCAGTATAAAATCTCTGTTGGAAAAATGTAACCCATTATTTTGCTTCACGTTTCACATCCCGGTATATGCATAAATGATCTTCTTATATATTGTGTTAGGAAGCTCTTCACACACATATCTAAACTGCTTCTTGGAATATCACTTGTTCAAATATCCTTCCGTGAACTGGCTGGCTTTTATAAATCTTACACACACACACACACACACACACACACACACACACACACACACACACACACACACACGGACACAGGTAGATAATTACATAACAGAGAAAGGGTGGGACAGGTGAGGTGAGGTGAGGTGAGGTGGGGGAGTCGCGCGTGTGAGCCTGCCTGACATTATATTCAATAGGGTGGTTACTAACTTGCTCACACCCACATCTACACTACACCACATCACACTACACTACCTCACTCCACATCACACTACACCAACACATCACACTACACCAACACATCACACCACATCACCTACACCCAACCACACCTCCATACGTCATTACACTACATGTCATTACACCCTTGCCCTCTCACCAACCCAACTCATTCAAAACACACCTTCCACACCACACTCCACCCTAATTCTACACCACACCCTCTCACCCCACTCCAGTTTCACTCTACACCTCATCTTTACCACATCACATCAAACTACACACTCCCTTCCTAGCCACACCACCCTCGTCTGATAACAGCCAACATCCCTACAACACACTACCCTAACCATAACCACGACATCACATCCCTACACCACACCACTCTCACCCTATACCACCTCATTCCAGCCCAACCCACACGCCTACACCATACAACTCCTACCACACCACACCACAGTCGTGCCTGACCCCACACCACCCCACACCACAATCCTGCCTCACCCCAACACCACACCACACCACGGTCCTGCCTCACCCCACACCACACCGCACCACCCACCACGACCCTACCTCACCGCACACCAAAGAGAGAGGAAGGAAGTAAGGCAACAGGGAAGCAAGGCGAAAAAAGGGGAAAGTGAGGGAGAACCAAGAAGTAACTACAGTATCCCGTGATTTGTGAAGGCTGAAATATAAAGCAGGTGTTCCGTGAAACCAGGTAAAGGGAAGTAAAAAAATAAAAAATAAAAGAAGACAAAAATGGCAAGAAAAACGAACTGACTTTACGATATTGTGAATGAGAGCAGAAAAAGTGTACGGTTTCCTGCACGACAGATTACAGGGTGACTAAGTAATGAAGTAATTCTTTTGCTACGAGAAGCTTCCATCAAGTGACTAAAATAAATACTCTGAACACGTACAAGGGATTAATGGATAGTTCAATACGAGACGTTTGTCCTTACAAGAATAAATAGCTGAAGTGGTAATTAAGATAAAAAATATATATATATATATATATATATATATATATATATATATATATATATATATATATATATATATATATATATATATATATATATAACAGAAAAGAAGGATCACGTAATGCAAATAGTCATCTGAGGGTACACGTTATCGTACAGATGAGGGCAAATTATAATAAAAATACATACATACATATAGGTAGATAGACTGATAGATAGATAGATAGATAGATAGATAAATAGATAAAATTAATAGTCTCTTCTACAAACCCGACGAGTGTGTAAGCGCATTAGGGTGGCTTTGTTTTCACAGAACGGAACTATGCCTCTCTTACAATTTGAAAACTATGTTGCGGTTGCATGAAATTCGAAGTTTTAATTATGAGGTACGAATGAGTCTCCTTGGTTACTATTCATATCCACTCTGCAATCTGCCTACAATTTTCCACGAACTGAGCTGAGGGGTTAAGGATCTTCGTCGTCCAAAAAAAAAAAAAAACAAAAAAAAAAAAAAACAAAAAACTACAATATCCGTTCTTGGTCTTCCTCTCCTCATTCTCCCATCACTCTGCCTGTACGTCTCATCAAACCAGCAAAACCAATAATTACCAGAGTTTTAATACCGCACCAGAAAATAAAATAAAAATACAATTACTTCACGAACGAGACAAAAATGTGCCAGCGTATTCCTCCTTTGTGTTCGTGTCCTCACTCTATCGTCAGTTTTATTTTACGTCTCCTTATTAAATGAACTGGGCCAAAATTACATACCGTATTACTGAACTCCAAAATACTACTACTACTACTACTACTAATAATAATAATAATAATACCCCCTGGGGGTAGGGGTTTTTTTCAAGAATACTCCCCCAGTATCCCTGTCTGTCGTAAAAAGCGACTAAAAGGGTTGGCGGAGGGTTAGTGCCCCTCCCCGGAAAACAACTAACTAAAAAAACAAACAAGAAGCCTCGGACAAGGACTGACCAAACGATGACGACCCAGGACCGGACAAAGGACTTGGTAATGGGTACATGGAATGTAAGAGGAGCGAATGATGAGGTGAAAGAGAGAGAGATTGTCCAGGTGCTTGAGGGTGCGAAAGTGGATGTATGTGGAATAACTGAAACAAAATGGAGAGGAGAAAGTGTGAGAGAATGGGAGTATGGATGGGGTATATGTGCAGGAGTAGGTGAGAATGAGAGGGCAAAGGAAGGAGTATGTATAGCTGTGAGTAAAAGATGGAAGAGGAGCATAAGACAGTATGGATCAGTTGGGTCAAGGATTGTGTGGGTAAAGTTGAAAGTTGGAATACAAATGTGGGCGATTGTGTGTGTGTATGCGCCAACGCAAGATCGTGCTAGAAGAGTGAGAGAAGAGTTCTGGACAAATGTACAAGTGTGCATGGAAAAGTTTGGAAGGAATGAGAGAGTGTTTTTGATCGGTGATATGAATGGTAAAGTTGGGAATGTGAAGGTGGATGGAATTGGTGAGTGGGGTGTGCCTGCTGAGATAGATGAGAATGGCAGTGCGTTAGTGGACATCTGTGCTGCGAGGGGGTTGGTGATAGCCAATACCCTCTTCAGGCATAAAATGATCCACAGGTATACATGGCGAGTGATGAGAAGGGTGGATGGTGAACTGAATGTAAGGAAGGCAAGGATTGATTATGTGTGTGTGGATGAAAGGATGCGAAGATGTGTAACGGATGCAAGAGCTTATAGAGGTTGGGGGAGTGAACTTTCTGACCACTACTTGGTGGTGGCCAGAATTAGGATCCAAGTAAGATGGAGGAATAGAAGAAGGGAAAGACGAGAGGAAGGAATAGTTGCAAGGAGAGTGGAAAGGTTACAAGAGGATGAGAAAAAGGCAGAGTATAAGAGAGAAGTGGAGGAACGATTGGGCAAATATGAATTGGAGCAGATGGAAGACGTGGAAGGTGTGTGTAGGATATTTACAGAAGAAATATGTGCAGCATGTGATGTGGTGTGTGGAAGGAAGAGAAGACGGAGGGGGATGCAAGGAACAGCGTGGTGGACTGAAGAGGTGAGACAGGCTGTGGCACAAAAGAAGAAAGCATACAATGAATGGATGAGAAATAGGGGCGTGGAAGAAGTTGAGAGGCGGAAGAGAGAGTTATATGTAGAAAGAAAGAGGTGAAAAGATTAGTAAGAGAGAGTAAGAAGAGAGTGGATGAGGAATTTGGAAGAAATTTGAGTGTAAAGTGGAGGGACTGTAAGAAAATGTTCTGGAAAGAGGTGAAAAGAGTAAGACAGGGTGGAAGTGAAGTTAGCAGGGGAGTGAAAGATAAAAATGGTAGATTACTAGTGAGGAAGGGAGAAAAAGTGAGCAGATGGAGAGAACACTTTAAGGAATTGTTGAACATAGAGGATGGAAGTAATGCGAGTATAAGTGGCTGGGGAATGGCTGGGAGAAGGAGGGAGGTGAGAAGACAGGAAGAAATCAGTAGGATAGAAGTTGTGGAAGCAATGAAGAAAGTTAAATCGGGGAAAGCCCCAGGAATTGATGGAGTGTGTGGTGAAATGCTGAAGGATGGGGGAGAGATAGTAGTAGAATGGATGTGGAAGATGTGCAGATTGGCCTGGGAGGAAGGTAGAGTCCTGGAGGATTGGAGGTCAGGTATAATTATTCCCTTGTACAAAGGAAACGGGGAAAAAGAAGTGTGTGGTAATCATAGGGGCATTTGTCTTCTTAGTATAATAGGAAAAGTGTATGGTAGGATACTTATTGACAGAGTTAGAGAAAGAGCAGAGAAATTAGTTGGAGCAGAACAGGGAGGCTTTAGAAAGGGAAGAGGTTGTGTAGATCAGATATTCATTCTTAGATCTTTAGTGGAAAAGTTTCTAGAGAAGGGAAAGAAGATGTATGTGGTTTTCATGGATTTGGAGAAAGCATATGACAGGGTGGATAGACATGGATTGTGGAAAGTGTTAAGAATATATGGAGTAGATGGGAAGTTGTTGAATGCTGTGAAGAGTATGTACGATGGTGCAAAGGCTGCAGTGCGTGTGGATGGTGAACTAAGTGAATTTTTCTCTTTGGAAGTTGGGTTGAAACAGGGATGTGTCATGTCTCCATGGTTGTTCAATCTGTACATGGATGGGGTAATAAAAGAGGTACAAGGTAGGGTAGTGGATGTTGGAGTGGCCATGGTGAGAGAGGATAGTGTTTGGAAACTCCCTGTACTGTTGTTTGCAGATGATACTGCGTTGTTGAGTGAAGACGAAGGGGAGCTGCAAGGCTTGGTGGATGAGTTTGGGAGTGTGTGTAAGAAACGGAATCTAAAGGTGAATGTAGGGAAGAGTAAAGTGATGGTCTTTGAGAGAGGTGAAGTCAGTGAATGTACAGCGAGGTTGGATGGTGAGGAATTGGAAAATGTGAGTATGTTTAAGTACTTGGGTAGTGTGATGAGTAAGGATGGAGGTTTGGAGGGTGAAGTGCTTGAAAGGGTACAGCAGGGAAGAAAGGTTGCTGGTTCTTTGAAAGCAGTGATAAGAAACAGGGAAGTGAGCATGGAAGTGAAAAAGTTACTACATGACAGTATTGTGATACCAACTCTAACGTATGGAAGTGAAGCTTGGACGTTGTTGGAAGGACACAAGTCCAGAGTGAGAGCAGTGGAAATGAGTTATTTACAAGGAGCCTGTGGAGTCACATGGAGAGACAGGCTGACGAATGAGGATATAAAGGAGCGTTGTGGTGTGGATGTGGATGTGATAGGAAGCGTTATGAGGAACACACTGAGGTGGTTTGGCCATGTGGAGAGGATGGAGGGTGAAAGACTGACGAAGAGAGTGTATGTGAGTGAGGTGGAGGGGGAAGAGGGAGGGAGGCCGAGGATGAGATGGAGGGATGGGGTGGAGAGGTATATGAGAGAGGGGGGTGTGAGCTGGGAGCAGGGCAGTGAAATGGCGGGGGACAGGGCGACTTGGAGGCGATTTTTTTGTGGCCACCCCAAACGGGATTGAGGCGTCTGGCAATAGATAGATAGAATAATAATAATAACATTAGTAGTAGTAGTAGTAGTAGTAACAACAAGAACAAGAACAAGAACAACAACAACAACAACAACAATAATAATAATAATAATAATAATAATAATAATAATATCTTCCATGAATCCTATATCAGTCAAGTCACTTTTCCCAACTTCACTCTTGTTCTTAATTTTCCTTTCGCCATTCTCCCGTCACCACTGCTTTTCCCTGACAACACAGGCCAAGTCCATGATTACCGTAGCCTTAATATTTTCACTACAAGGGGATGAGGGAAACCGTCTGGTGATAGGAAGAACAGAATAACAAATAGGAAGTAATCGTGCTGAAAGGGTTAATGCACTGAAGAGCAAAATAACAGCAGAAACCCAACAATTTCTTCCCCTCCGTATTTTTCTATCAAAATTTCCAGACGATTTTATTCAGCTTAATATATACTTCCTGAACTGAACACAACGGTAAGTCGCTTTTCCTGTGCTAAGTAAGACAATCTGATGGCAACAACAACAAATTAAAAACACAGACAACGCTACACAGTTGCAATCCTCCATCTGACCAAGGACAACCCCTCCCCCTCCCTGCACACCTAACCAGGCGCATTAGGCTCCCCCCAATCTTTTCTTTTAATGGTGGGCGTAAGAACGCCTTGAGGACACATAACCTGGGCCCTTCTGATTCCTTGCGCAGGTCGCACTGATATCTGGGAAAATATATATATTATTTTACTTTTTCATTATAAAAAATACTACTTAAGACACAGCATTCTACCTATCAAAGGGCAGCAGTTCACGGTATGACACATAATTATGTGAAATTTCATGACTCTATAGTTAATACCTTCTCAGGTGTGACTCGGAAACGAAATCTCTACGCCCGACCAGCCGCCCAACTCTACGGACAGACACCCATTGATCCCAGCGATAACAACACCTTCCTCTCACTTTGTCAGGTGGAGGGTAAAACGACCCCGAATGAAGGGGTTATGCCGCAGAAAATCGTATGGTATTGGCAATAATAAGTAAATAAATAAATAAGGAGGTCAGCGTATGAGAGGGTTAATTGTGCTTAATCCCTTCACTACAATGACGTGCTATTTAGTTTATACTAATACCAGACGATTTTACTCAGATTTGGGGAGACTTTTGGACCTGGAGGGGGTGTGACGCTGCCCTCACTAATGCCTTACATGACGCATCCCCTAAGCTGAACAATTTCATGAGGAAAAAGAGGTGAATCAAACAATGTGAAGATAGGAGAAAGATAAAATTATGTGGACGGGGCATGAATTAAATATAGAAAATGGAAGTTATATCTACTGCACTAAGGGATAATAATAATAAAAAAATAAAAAAAACTGCAGTCCTCTCCTCTCTACGACCGTGGGTGGTATAGTGTAATCCGTAATTAGTGAGTGGTGCAGTACAGAGTGAAGGCACAAAATGGTAAGTGGTGCGGTGCGGTAAGGGAGGGGGAAAGCTGTATAGGGGGGTAGAAGGGTACAGGTGATGGGGGAAAGGGGTGCTGGAGAGGTGAGGAGAAGGGTAGGAGAAGTGAGGGAGGGCAGGGGGAGAGATGAGCAGGAGGGAGAGGAAACATAAGGAGAATGGATAGGAGAGGTCAAGGGAGGGGCACGAGAAGCAAGGAAGGGTAAGAAAGGTGACGAAGATGGATATAAGGACAGGTGAGGAGCAAGGGTGGGAGAGGTGAGGAGGAGGAGAGGTAGGGGAGGTGAGGAGGAGGGATAGGAAAGGTGAGGAGGGAGGGGGCTGGAGAAGTGAAGAGGACTGGCAGCAGAGGTAAAGAGGAGGGGTGGTGGAGAGGGTAAGGTGAAAGAGGAAGTGAGGTGAGGAGAAGGGACAGAGAGGAATGGAGAGGGGAGGGTGGACGCAGCGGATTGTAGCAGAAGCAGGGGTGGGGAGTTCTGAGGGGGATAGGGGAAGATAGGGGGTTTAGGAATGGATGGGAGGGGTGAGGGGAAAGAAGGGGTGGGGATTATGGAAGGGGACACGCCAGCTTTTCTCATTAATACCTACACAAGCCCAGAATGACGGGGTAGGGGTGTAAAAAAAAAAATAAAACACACCGCCACAGGAACAGCTGCTGACTCTGTACACTTGTGGAAAACGGAGCAGTGTGTGTGTGTGTGTGTGTGTGTGTGTGTGTGTGTGTGTGTGTGTGTGTGTGTGTGTGTGTGTGTGTGTGTGCTGGAGGTTACTACATACAAAGTAACCGTACCATACGCGGCAAAATCTCTGTCCCTGTGCAAGGATGGCACTCAAAATTCTCTCTCTCTCTCTCTCTCTCTCTCTCTCGGGGAACGAACCAATGCAAGGCCGTCAAACAATCTCATTCCCCCCCTTCCATTGCCTCTCTATTCACCAATGCTACCCCCACACGGCTTTACTCAGCACAAAAATGACCTCTACAGTAAAGAGTACAAATATCTCCTTTACTCCTTCCAGTGCGATATATTTTTCTAGTTTTTTTTTTTCTAGCTACATCCAAACGGTTAAATTTGCGTTTTGAAAGACCTCTTGTATGTAGGCAATTAAACAAAGTCATTTTCATCAACAAATCACTTACACATTTTCCACTTGAGTCAACAGCGTCACAGCTCACATCAGTAATAAGAATCGGCCAACCCCTGTTTGCTCAATGGTTTCCGCCTTATTGTTCTTTAATTACAAGTTCACCTTCACTCAGCCTCTAACTCCGATGAGTGTTTTCGATGAGATGCTTACCTACCTGCTGTGGAAGTGACCCTGTGTATACTGACGTGTATAATGGTTTCCAAGATTTGTATGTGCCGGAAAGTTTTGTCCTTACTAGTACTGTAGTTCCAGTAAAACGTACTTACTGTACATAAATACAATGATACATACATACACATACATACATATATATGCATACACACCACACATACATACATAAGTAAACAAATAAATAAAAAGTCCATTAAACTTCTGGGATCAGGTTTCGTTCGGGTAGGTTAGGTGAGATTAGGTTAGGACAGGTTAGGTCAGTATTTACTCAATGTACAGTACCACTCAAAAATTTAATTACGCTTCTGGGGCTGCAAACCAATCAACCAAACTTCAATCCGCTTCAATAAAGTTAACTAGTTTAGCTTTTGACTCTTCTGGGACACTGTAAACGAATTATTGACCCCATTTGGAAATTTATACGAGTTTTCCTTCACACAAAAAACTATCTGGCACTTGGAAGAATCAAACCAAATACCTCAATGATACGAAAAAATAAAAAATAAATAAACTGTGACAGGCTAAATATATTACGAGTGTTTATAAGGTTTACTTGCTAAGGTTACCGTCCTTGTGGCTGAGTATGTTATGGAGGTTTTATGTGGCTCACGGGTACCTTGTGTTTACTTCTGTTTTAATATGAGGGCTGATGAGGCCTGCGTGTTTCTCAAAGGCACGTGTCTATGGGGTTTGTGTGTAAATGTTGGGTGTGTGTTTACTGTTAAGGTGTGTGTTGTGCGGTGATATGTGTGTGTGTGTGTGTGTGTGTGTGTGTGTGTGTGTGTGTGTGTGTGTGTGTGTGTGTGTGTGTGTGTGTGTGTGTGTGTGTGTGTGTGTGTGTAAAGAGCCAGTCAGTCAGTGAGGGCGGGGTTGCATGTGGGTTATGGTCAAGGCTGAGTTGTGCTGAGGTAAGCAGAGGAGGGGGAGCGAGACACACACACACACACACACACACACACACACACTAGCCACCACATAAACCGTAGCCGGAAGAAGCGAGTGACAGAAAAATAGACAAGCAGAGAAAAACACGAAGGATCATTCAAACAGAGTCGCATCCTCGCCCTACATGTTCGATACTGACACAACAGGTCAAAGAGTCACATTTTTATCGTCTTGCCCTATGACCTTGACCTCTGACCCTTGTTAATCAAAATTTAATTATGCGTTCCTCTGATGACCCTCAAAATTTAGTCCAAACCTGGTGTAATTCCATCCTTTTTTTTTTTTTTTTTTTTTAAATCTGGTGTAATTCCATCTCTTCTTTTTAATCATCCTGACTTTTGACCCTTTTCGCCCTAAATCTATTTCACTTGTTCCTCTGAGGGTAATCAATCATTCTTTTTTATTTTTTCATTTCAAGCAACAATTTTTCCACAACTAACACACAGACATGCAATTCCAGCCCCACAGTTTTCCACATTCCTAACAAAACAAATCAAGACAACACGGCGCGCGCGGGTGTAACAAGGACGGGAGAAGTGTGGTTGAGAAATGAGAAGAAACGAAGAGTAAGAAGACAATAATGACAAACAGAAAATATGTAAAAAAAAAAAACAAAGCAAAGGAAAAGGGAGTGAAGGGAAGAAAAACTGTAAGGAAAACTAAAGGGAAAAAATCGATAGGAAGGAGGAAGGGAAAAATGAAGGTAAGAAAGGAAGTGGCAGAGATCCATGAGAGAGAGAGAGAGAGAGAGAGAGAGAGAGAGAGAGAGAGAGAAAGGAAGGGGGGGGGAGAAAAAAGGGCAAAATTTGAGAGAGAGAATGGCGGAGGGAAAGGTTGCGTGTGTGTGAAATTAACAAGGGGTGTATGAAGGGGGAGAGGGGGGAGAAAGAGGGGCAAGAAGGGAGAGGGAGGAAGCGAGGGAGGGAGAGATTGGAAGGTACGGAGAGAGAGAGAGAGAGAGAGAGAGAGAGAGAGAGAGAGAGAGAGAGAGAGAGAGAGAGAGAGACTGGTGAAGGGAGGAAAGGGAATGTTTGGGGGAGGGAGGGAAGGGAAGGGATGGGGGGGGAGGGAAGGGAAAGGTAGGGGGAGGGAGAGGACTGAAAGGATGGGTGAAAGGGAAGAGAAAGGGGTAGAGAGGCTGGAAAGAGAAAGAGGAAAAAAAAGAGAGGAATGGAAAGGAAGGGAGAGATGGAGAAAATATGGGGGAGGAAGGGAAGGGAGGAAGGACGAGGGGAAGGAAAGACAGAGGAAATGATTAGGGGAGGGAAGTAGAGGGGAAGACAGGCAGAGGGAGAGAGGGGAGAAGGGAGGAAGTGAGGCAGGTAATGAAAAGGGGGTTGGAGAAAAAATTACGGAAGATAAGGGAGGACGGAAAAAGGGAGAGAGAGAGAGAGAGAGAGAGAGAAGAGGAAAAACTAATGGAATGGAAAAGAACAAATGAAGGAAATGAAGGAAGCAAGAGAGAAGGAATGAGGGAAAGAATATAAGGAGATGGAATATAAAGGAAGAGAAAGGCTAAGTAAAGGCAGGAAAATGGAGAAACTTGGGTGAAGATAAAGTTAAAAGAAAGAAGGAGAGAGAGTGAAAAGGAGAGAGGAAGAGGGTAAAGACGAGGAGGAGGGGGAAGAGGAGTAAAGAGGAGGAGGTGAAAGGTTAGTCAGGTAAGAGAGTTGGTATGGGAGAAAAAAATTAAAGAGGGCAATGAAGAAGGGAGGAAGGGTAGGTCGAGAGGGGGGAGGGGTGAATAAGTTGAAGAGAGGAGGAGAGTGAGGTGAAGGGAATTACTCTGAGCGGGAGGGAGGAATGGAGGGAGGAAGAAAGGAAGGAATGATGGCACAATGGAAAAAAGGAAGGAACGGAGGGAGGAAGGATGGCAGGGAGAAAGGCAAGAAAGAAGAAAAGGAGCGATAACGGTGAACACTGAAAACAAAACTAATGTAAGGGACAGATGAACGAATAAAAATAAAAACAAAAGAAGCGGTGCCAAGCCACAGCAAACCCTTCCCCGGCAGTCATTTTAGTGCTGACGTAACAACGCAAAAGGATATCTAATCAAAGATGTCACACATCAAAACTGGAATAAATCGGGTGAAAACTGACGATTTTATGCCCATTTGAAATTTTAGGACCGACCCACCTGATACTGACCTTCTTAGTGCTAACTAGGGGGTGACTCACCTGTTGTAATCAGGCATGTTATAGGAAGTAAATTTGAAACATGCAAATTTTGGTTTTGGTTTCATGATGATAAGACAAATTTAAAAGGAGTTATGGTGAAAAAAAAAAAAATATTTGTTTGGCCTACAGTCTGGGCCTTGTCCCAATTTGGGCCAAAATTTAATCAGGTAATCAGAAGGTCATAGACCATCATACCTGTAATTTTAGTCATAATCGCACCAGTAGTTTTCGAGTAACGTTATTAACAAATAGACAGACAGACAGACAAACCGAGTGAAAACAATACCCGTCCCCAACCCCTCCGGGGCGGGGACGGGTAAAAATAGCACTTAGCGCTAACCTCCGCCAAGCTGACACTATCCCGCCTGTCTCTGAACATTTTTTTTTTTTTCGCCCCCAAATTAATCGCAGGTTTTTCTTATGATCATTATAACAAATTTGACGCAATTCCACTAGATGCTTTTTCCAATATTGTTGCTATTAGACAAAAAAAAAAATACAGAAGGGCCTCAAGCAAGGATGGGAGGTAAATGGTCACTGCAGAAGAGGTAACTATGCAACAAACAAAAACAAAACAAACAAAACTAAAACAACATCAACCAAGGCAAGTAACAACAACAACAACAAACATTCGTAAACAATGACATCAATCACACAACAAAGTATCGTCTATTAACCCTTTCAACCCCACGACGCCTTTTAGTCTTGACCCTCCCAGACGATTTTCATAAGCTTGGGAGAGACGTTTGGAACTGGAGGGGTTAGATACAGCCTTCACTAACACCCTCATGGTCGGGACAAATCTAGTATTCTAATTCCGACTAACGCCAGACGATTTTTATTCAACTGAGTGTGTGTCCTAAAAGCCTATGTTAACCCCCTTCACACCGACGATGTTACTATTAAATCTATTCCTGCTGCCACCAAACGATTTACTCAGCTTGGGGGAGAGACTTGGAACTTGAGGGGTCAGATACAAGTTTCATCAACCCTTTCAGTTCAACGATGCTTTTATAACTTTATTCTTCTTATCTTAGTGGTAGGTGGGGGGGCGCTCACTATCCACTCACTCGATGTAGTGCTGCTCTCGGGTGTCTGCCCTTTCCACTCCACTCGTCTATCCTTCTTTCCTTCCATCCTCTTCTGTCTTTCTTTACTTCTTTCTTTCCAAGTCCTTCTGCCTACGGGTGACTTTACACTCCCTCTTCCATCTTTCCTTCATTCTTTCCTCTTCCTTCTGCCTGTGGGTGACTCTACACTGAGTGACAAGCCAAATGGTTTCCTGAACACAAGGAAACCATTTACTACGCTGAGTGGTAACCATATAACCAAATTTTGGCGCCTGGTGGTTTAGTGGGTAATTATTGCGCTTCAATCGGATTGAGCTGGTGAAGGTTTATACCCAAGGGTTGGTTGGGGTTGATTGCTCATGTAATGCCACTCAGGGATGAGTGAGGCTGGTCACTCTCATCTTAAATGTCGGGACCAACTGCCTAGCCCCGGGCTCCTACGCTCCTCATGGAGCAATGTAGAACTGGATGATGAATGAATGAATGAATGAATGAATTCTTCTTATCTCCGGAGGAATTTACTCGCTTTAGGAGAGACTTCTTGTAGTAAAGGAATTAAAGGGAACAAAATCTACCTCCTCCAGTTCCAAAAGATTCTCCAATGTGAAATAAAAGCTACTGGAAAAGGCAAGAAAAACACCCAAACACCTAACATCTAAATATCTAACATCTATCATTTAAACATCTATATAAATATCTAACATCTAAATATCTAACATCTAAACATCTATATAAATATCTAACATCTAAATATCTAACATCTAAACATCTATATAAACATCTAACATCTAAATATCTATCATCTAACTTCTATAAATCTAACATCTAACTTCTATAAATCTAACATCTAAATATCTAACATCTAACTTCTATAAATCTAACATCTAAATATCTATCATCTAACTTCTATAAATCTAACATCTAACTTCTATAAATCTAACATCTAAATATCTAACATCTAACTTCTATAAATCTAACATCTAAATATCTATCATCTAACTTCTATAAATCTAACATCTAACTTCTATAAATCTAACATCTAAATATCTAACATCTAACTTCTATAAATCTAACATCTAAACATCTAAATACCTAACACCTACACATCTAAATATCTAACATCTAAACATCTAAATATCTACCATCTAACTTCTATCGACTACATCTAACATCTAACTTCTATACATTTAACATCTAAACATCTAACATCTAACTTCTATACCTCTAACATCTAATATCTAAACATCAAACATCTAACATCCAAACATCAAACATCTAACATCCCAACATCTAACATCCAAACATCTAACATCAATAACTATAGGACGTAATGGCATTGATGGGGCCGGTCCACTCAACACACGGTTTTTCGTACGTTCAAGAAAATCGTCTGAGGCAAGAAGGGGGGGAAAAAAAATGACGAAGCGAAGGGGTAAATTCCATCAGCCCGAGGACGTCTTGTAATTACTTTCCTGCTACACTCCTTTTACACGAACTTGGCCTAAAACTGTCCTCCGCCCGTCTCCAAGCTATAACAAGGGCAGCAATGGAACACGATGCTAGTCACGAAGACGTGCTAAGGAAAGGAAAATAAGCTGGAAAAAGGACAAAAATTTAAGCCAAGTTAAGGTGATAGGAGTATACCACACGATTTTACTTCAGAGAACCCCCTGGTACTGAAGGGGTTAATGAAGGCTGTGTGTTCTTGAAGTCTAACGCACACGAGACAAATCAAGTACACACACACACACACACACACACACACACACACACACACACACACACACACACACACGTCTGCTCTAATTCTCCTTTATGTGCCCAACAGTACTTTACGAGAGAGAGAGAGAGAGAGAGAGAGAGAGAGAGAGAGAGAGAGAGAGAGAGAGAGAGAGAGAGAGAGAGAGAGAGAGAGAGAGAGGAAGCCAGATAGAAGAGTGAGCCAGATTAGAACACAAGCAAGGATAGCAGTGTGAGATATGGTACACACTCTCTCTCTCTGGAAAATAGACTGCGAACTGTAAAGAAGAGAACCAGGAATTAAAGACAGGAAGTTAGACTGAGGTGAGAGAGGAATGAATGTGGCGGATGAGAGGGAGAGGGATGGTTGTTTGGTGAAAAGCGATTTAAGAATGAATAGAGTGGACAGAGAGGATTGATTGTTGAGCTGCGGAGAGAGAGAGAGAGAGAGAGAGAGAGAGAGAGAGAGAGAGAGAGAGAGAGAGAGAGAGCAGTAAAACAAAAATAACCCATAAAACCGAAAACCAATCCTGCGTAAGTTTTATCACAACCATAAAAATAAATAAAATAAATACATGAGTTACGTAAATAAATCAATAACCTAAATAAATAAATAAATCAATAAGGTAAGTACGCGTCCAGACAAAAAGTATGCTGATGTGGGCGTGAGTTTCTAAGCGTTAGTGATGCTTAAGTTCCGCCCATACCAGCAAGCATCTGGTATGGACTCACTCTAATTAATTCTTTCACTGCTATGACCTCTGATTTTAGCTGATTTCTGCTGCCTACGAAGAATTTAGTTTAGTTTATGATTTTTTTTTCTTTTTAATGGCTGGGTTACGGACAAATATCTTTCTCTTCAATACGGTGGTCTCTCTCTCTCTCTCTCTCTCTCTCTCTCTCTCTCTCTCTCTCTCTCTCTCTCTCTCAACAATTATCAAACTCAAGAAAAATCTGCGGTTCAACTTACTAACCCCTCTGTCTCGCCTTTCTCACCGTAGCTACCAACTCACCTGCAAAGGAAAAGCACATTTAAAATAGTGTACATAGGGTGACTGCAGGAATAAAGACAGATGTGTATATTAAATAGCTACTGTTTACCAAAAGGCCACTCACTACACACGGTTCCTCTGACAACTACACCTGGTAAAGTATTAAAGTTACTACTGCAGCAAGGAGTAAGGTGAATAAACTTACTCGTAAGCTGAATTAACCTGACCTGACAATGCCTGACTCGACCCACACTGAGCTGAATGAATCTAATTGGAGAGGGAGACACTGAACGCACACGAGCTGGCCCAAGATAATCGCTGTACACCCTAATTTACTGCTGTAGGGTTAAGCAAGAACTGGTCCGTTTCGACTGCTATTCTCTTAAAACAGTGGTTTTCAATCCCTTTTTCAACAGGGCACACTAAAGTTACTCAAATATCTTTACGGCACACCTACCCCTTTTTAAATAAAAAAAAAAAATGTAAAAGGACTTATATATATATATATATATATATATATATATATATATATATATATATATATATATATATATATATATATATATATATATATTCTTCGGATTAGTGAGAAACACGAGCTTGAGTGAATTTGTACGTGCATGTCTCACCGATCCATGTAAGGAATACTCGAAACGTAACACAGCCTAATTATATTATAATCTGTAATTTTGTGCAAGGTGTCCAGTGTTTAGTTTTCGTGATGATGGTCCACCAGCAGTCCAGTATAAGGTGGATTACATTAACGAGAAAGGCGGTCACTGACAATCACTCTAGATAAGAAATGACAATTTACATCAGTTCGATTGCACAGAGCTACAGTTCGATTGCACAGAGCTACATTTTCAGTAAATGTCTGCGACACACTAGCGATATAACGGCGCCACACAGTGTGGTAATCACTGTTCTAAGGCTACAGCGGGCTGAAGCAGGCAATCAGTACACGAACTCATTTGTTACGAGATTTCACTCCTCTTCACCCACAGATAATAATGTCCCTCCACCAGATCGGCTTAGCAGTTGTGTTAATCACCGCCAATGACAGTTTTTAGTCTGATTTAGTTCCACAAATGGCAAAGTAAAAATAGAAAAGAAGTATTATGGGCCCCAGAGTCACAGATACCAGTTGTCTTGCTTTATTTATTCATTTTTATTTTTTTACAGATGAACAAAGGAAGGAAAAAATATAGTGTACACAATATGGGTAATACAAATCCCTCGGCATAAGTTTTTTATTACATAACATGCTAAGATAATCACGCTGACACCCTTATTATTATTATCACTGGTAGGTGGTGGCGCTCACCATCCACTCACACGATGTAGTGCTGCTCTCGGGTGTCTGCCCTTTCCTCTCCTCCATGCTTCTTTCCTTCCATCCTCTTCTGTCTTTCCTTCATTCTTTCCTCGTCCTTCTGCCTACGGGTGACTTTACACTCCCTCTTCTGTCTTTCTTTCCTTCATTCTTTCCTCTTCCTTCTGCCTGTGGGTGACTTTACACTGTAACAAGCCAAATGATATTCTGTACACCAGGAAACCATTTACAAAGCTGGGTGGTAACCAAATAACCAAATTTTGGAGCCTGGTGGTTTAGTGGGTAATTATTGCGCTCCAATCGGACTGAACCGCAAGGGGTGGTTGGAGTTTATTGCTCACGTAATGCCACTGAGGGATGAGTGAGGCTGGTCACTCATCATAAATGTCAAGACCAACTGCCTAGCCCCGGGCTCCTACGCTCCTCATGGGGGAAAGTAGGATTGCATGATGGATGGATGGATCATTATTATTATTATTATTATTATTATTATTATTATTATTACTACTACTACTGCGTGGCGGTTCTTGTGCTAAAACTCCCTAATGCAGCGTTTCTTAACCTGGGGTGCTAGCACCCCCAGGGGGTGCTGGAAAATGCTTCATTATATTTTTTCTTACTGGATTTGTTTAGTATTGGCATCCTTGATTTTTTTTTTTTTTTTTTTTTTTTTTGAGACTATAAAATAAACTGTCAGGCAGTACGGTACTTCACTTTACTTTAACCCTGCAGTAGTGTAGCAACTGCAGTCCCAGTAACCAGATGTAGAGGGGTGCTGGACTGAGACCTTATTACAAGGGGGGTGCTGAGGTCGGAAAAGATTAAGAAACGCTGCCCTAATGTACACCACCATCAGTAACGTGCAACGGGAGATGAATCCACACCACCTTCCCATAAACACACACACACACCCCACACTGAGCCAAGGACGGCGGGGTAAGGGTGGGGGAGGAGGGAAAGGGGACTGGGTGAGGGGAGGGAGGGGAGGGAGGTATGGAGGGAGACGGGAGAAAAGGGGCGGGAAAGGGGAGGGGAAGTCGGGAAAAGGGGATGAGAGAAATGATGAAGGGAAAAGTAAAAACCGAAAGAGGACAGAGAGAGAAGGGGAAGAAGGCGAGACACAGATGGGAAAATGGGGGAAGAAAGAGGTATGAGGGTAAGGGAGAAGAAAAAAGGGGAAGAGGGAGGGGAAGGGAAGCGTAAAGAGAGGGAAGGAGCAGAGGGAAATGAATGGAAGGGGGAGGGGAAAGAGGGGAAAGGGTTGGGGAACTGAAAAAAATGGTGGGGAATGGGAGCAGAGCAAACGGAGAAGGGAAGGGTAAGCGAGGGGGAGGGGAAAAGGAAAGTGAAGGAAAAGGGGAAGGGAAAAGGAAGGGGTTGGGATGGGGGAGGTAAGGAATGAGTGCGAGTGGAGGGGGAAGAGAAGGAAAGGGGGGAGGGAAGGGGAAGGGGTTGGGATTTTGTGAGGAGTGAGAGTGTAGCGAGGTGTTGGATGAGGCGGGAGGGTGATGATGCTAACTAATGGTGAAGGTAATAGCTGTGATTTTCCTGGTTTAGCCTCTGAGTTATGAGGAACGAGTAAAACCGATTCAGAATTTAATGAAGAAAGTAAAAACAAATACCGTTAAACACACAGAAATAAAAAGTACCAGAAAAAAAAAGAGCAAAATCTGAATAACGAACATTAACAGTGTCTTTACTAATAATGAAAAACTGGGAAAAGTAAACACACAGGAATAAATAAATGAGTATATTACATGACAATAATAATCACCATCATCAATATCATCATCATCATCCGGACCTTAGTACAGAATAATTAAGGGTATATGAGTCTGGTGGGATTGTAACACTGTGAAACCTCGAGACGCAAGAGTATCGCTTTGACTGTCCATAAAGAAAGAAACAAAGACGAGGAATATATATATATATACAGTATACAAAACGCATGCCTGTGAGAGAAAGTAGCAGAGATGTGAACTAGCCCAACCTTGCCTTGCTAGTGTGAGTGTGGGAGTGTGAGCGTGATGCGTGAGGGAGTACAAGGCAATAAGATGAGGTAGGAACTCTGAAGAATAGTTGCGGTCTACAGGAGCCTTAGACGATGGAGGGGAGAGAAAAATGTGTGTGTGTGTGTGTGTGTGTGTGTGTGTGTGTGTGTGTGTGTGTGTGTGTGTGTGTGTGTGTTTACATGATGCTGGGTCTAGTGCAATAATCAGCTGTAAAACTTCATCATATTCTCATCCCTAAACTTCCCCTACCACATCCCTGAATCGATATTGCATCCCTTCATTCACTACACTCGGTTTATTTTCACCTGACAGAACTGGCCCACAGGACTCCATATACCTCAAGACAAACGCAACGCAGCGGTGAGATTTTAAATGACCTCTATTAACATTTTGCCGGATACATCATTTTATTATTATTTATTTTGTTTGTAGCTACCTCCCTTTCCTTGGGGGAAGCAGCCTAGGTATATAGATAGATAGATAGATAGCGCAAGCCGGACGATTTTTTTTTTTTTTCAGTCCATGAGCACTTTCCATGACCACAGGGATGAACGTATATATGGCAAGTAAAAATAACGAAGAATAAATAGGTCTGTAAAAAATACGTATATGGTAAGTAAAAATAACGAAGAATACATAGGTCTGTAATATATATATATATATATATATATATATATATATATATATATATATATATATATATATATATATATATATATATATATATATACATATATATATATATATGGCAAGCACAAATAACGAATAAACGGGTCTTAAAAAACGTATATATGGTAAGTAAAAATAACGAAGAATAAACGGGCCTGTAAAAAAAGAAAAAGTCGAATTAGAGAAGTTACTGTCGTGGCCTTAAATATATCTGAAACGTGAACCCCGTGGACTGCAGGCTTTAGTTCTCTTCCCCTGCAGTACACCATCCTCCTTTCAGGAAGCGGGGACGTAGCTAAGGGATGTTTGTATATCCTGGCAGTGGAGCCGCCTGGTTATAATAATGCCACCACATGAAGGCGTCCCTCTCCTGCGTTGAAGTATACAGGTGTGAAAGTGAATTGGCCAATAGGAAAGTACACTGAATGACATGAATATTTTTAGAATGTATATGGTTTTATACATGCGGAGAGAGAGAGAGAGAGACAGAGAGAGAGAGAGAGAGAGAGAGAGAGAGAGAGAGAGAACCTTAATGTAAGCAGTGATTATGAAAAATTAAAAGGATATGCGAAGCGTGTACAAAATGAAAAACAAATAAACAATGAAGACATGCAATTTACAAAGAGAAATGATACAAACCAAAGCAAAGCACGAACGAAGGGAAAAACCCACACATCAATAATCAGCTCGTAGAAGGAGTGGACAGGATGAATATAAAGGTGAAGGGAGAAGAAGGTGAAGGAGTGGCATAAGGAGTGTAGCAATATCTAAGAAGGTTAATAAGAAAGGGGAGCCAATAACCGAAAAAAATGATAAGGATTAGTAGCTGTTTCTTAGGCCATCTGACTGACTAGACGTGAGAAGTATTGTAAAAAGGGAAGATGAGGAGGAAGGGAAAAAAGGTGGTTCTTGTTGCTGATGATGCTGTTGCTGTTTCTCCCTGTTTAGGCTACAGAGACAAGGACATGTGTAGATGAGGATGATGACTAAGAGACTCAAGGACGGTGTTGTGGTCTGATGCTGCTGTTGATGATGATGATGATGATGAATTGGTGCTGTTGTTGCAGATGATGATGATGATGAATTGGTGCTCTTGTTGCAGATGATGATGATGATGATGATGATGATGATGATGATGATGATGATGATGATGGTCTTTGTTTCGCTAGACGTAAACAAAACAGACTGATGAATAAAATGTTCGAGGATTTGTGTCTGGATCAGTTGTTTTGTTGTTGGCGTTGTTGTTATTATTGTTGTTGTTGTTGTTATTGTTGTTGTTGGCGTTGTTGTTGTTGGCGTTGTTGTTATTATTGTTGTTGTTGGCGTTGTTGTTATTATTGTTGTTGTTGGCGTTGTTGTTATTATTGTTGTTGTTGGCGTTGTTGTTATTATTGTTGTTGGCGTTGTTGTTGTTATTGTTGTTGGCGTTGTTATTATTGTTGTTATTGTTGTTGGCGTTGTTGTTATTATTGTTGTTGGCGTTGTTGTTATTATTGTTGTTGGCGGTGTTGTTTTTACTGCTGTTGGCGTTGTTATTGTTGTTATTGGCGGTGTTGTTATTACTGCTGTATCTGCTGCCTCTTGTTTGACTGGAAGTAACTCAAGGATGAAAAATAAATTAAACAAGAACTTGAAGGACTAAGTTAAAAAGGATATGTTGTAGTTGTTATTGTTGCTGTTGCTGTTGTTGCTTGTGTGGCCAGACGTGAACAAGAGTAGGGTAGAAAGATGATTAAACAGGTTGATGGACGATGCACAGGTAAGTGTACAAGGAAAAGGTGTACAGAGAGCAAGGGGTGGGAGTAGTGATGATGATGATGGTGGTGGTGGAGGTAACAGTAATGGTGGTGGTGGTGATAGTAGTGGTCGTGATGGTGGTGGTGGCCTGAGATAATATACAGGCAGCCGTATTAACACACTTTCTTGAGCTGCGTTACCTGTATGATTGATTCTTTTTTCATTGCTTTATCACGCATACAGCAACCAAACACCTAAAAGCATATCTTGAGTAAATTATCTTGAGCTTAATTTTGTGCACAATATGTGCTTATTTATTTTAATCTTAATATCAGTCATGCAACACAACTATAATGAATATTCTTCAGATTATCAGTACTACCGCAGGTTATATCTTCGGCATCAGTCACAGCGCTACCATATATTTCACAACACATCCAAGCTGGAATGAGCATTAAGTGCAAAAATACATCCAAAGTTATTTCTGCCGCTACTGGAGTATTAAAAACCATGAAGTCTTGTTAATAAAAAATAAGATCACCCTTTGCGACAAAACATAGCCTCCTATCCGGCAGTTTACAGTCTGCAGCACACCAATAACGCGTCCAGCTTTATCACCTGCTAAATTACCAGCGTTGCCAGGTGTAATTAGTGTCAGGGTGTTTACGTCTTACACAGCACGAACACCAAAATAAGAAAGGTGATAGCCACTGATTTCACTGCTGTCCACACGCTGACATTGGCTACCACATGCACACGGTAATGAAGTAATGGAAGTAAAGGAGTTTACACTTCCTATGACACACGCAGTGCAAGCGGCCTCGTACCACCTACTACACAGCTGAAGTATGAAAATTGCTATAAAGTCCTTGTTTAGGTTCATGCTTTTTTCTGACTCATGTTACAATGGGATGAATGTATCTACCTATCTATCTATATATCTATATCTATCTATCTATCTATCTATCTATCTATATATATATATATATATATATATATATATATATATATATATATATATATATATATTGGTGCCGGTGGTGACGATCAAGATCATCATCATCGTCGTCGTCGTAAAAAAATCAACGCTATCCCCGGGAATGTACAGTACATCCGTACACCATTAACATTCAGAGGAAAAAGGTGAAGACCAATACAGATGCTAACAGTGGTATCCACCGTCCATAAAAAAGGCCGGCTGGGGTGGCTGGGGTACAGGTGGACATCTTACAAGTGAAGAACAAGGACACGGGAGAGAAAGTTAAGCTGGGGATTTGTGTCACTCCACACCATTAAAGCCACAGGACAAGCTCACACACTTAAACAATAACAAGAGCAGCAAAAACAAGAATAACAAAACACCAGCACCAACAAAAGAAGCACTGACAACAAAGACAACAGAAGCACTGGACAGTAATGAGGAATATTACGACAAAATCAGAAAACACCAGCACCAACGGGGAAGAAAAACAATACATCAACAAAAACAAAGGGAACAACAAAAACAGCAAA
>NC_136982.1:37941762-37971762 GCF_032717465.1 Coenobita brevimanus
ATGTGTCTATGGCTATACCTTCCCGCCACATATACACCGTAATTAAGGAACACATTTAACCCCCTCATGATCAAGACAACTCTCGAATTTTATTGTACTTTACACCAGACGATTTCATTCAGCTGAGTGTGAGAGTTAATATTTCCATCATTACCCTCCTCATGACTGGCACAACTCTAGTACTCTACTGCAGGTAAGGCCAACTTTATTCAACAAAGAGGTGAGTGTTAATCCCTCACTATACAGTCTGGATCAAAAGCTGTGTTAGATGGAGGTACTGTCTGGGTCAAAAATTGTATGAGTCAGTAGTATCGGAGGTATAGCTCGTAACTTCCCCCACCACTGACTCTCCAACACAGCTTCTGATACCAACTGTACTTTCTCCGTCACAGCTGCACTGACATAATTTTGACCCCGACTGTTCCTCACTGCACGTGTACCATTGAGGGCAGCTGTTAAATTGTTTCTTAGTAAGGAGGTGAATTTCAGAAGGGAAGGAGGAACAGTCGAAAGAGACAGTATATTATATCTGCCTATCTATCTACATCTATTTCTTTACATCTATTAATGGAGACAGATAGATATACTGTATTCAAAAACGTCACCGTGTTGAAGTTCATGGTAATTGTAACCCCGACACCACACGAGATTCTCCCTAAGTTTAAACTACTAGTGTGAAGGGAGCCAGACTTCGATTCATTACCCTCTTCTTCACAAGGAGCTACAGTTCGTGTTAGGTTTTTTGTTATCAAGTCTTTTATCAAACATTTTATGACTAGTATTAAAAGAGTTTGAGTATACTGGTACAGCCTAACCCTGTCACTGCCACAAACCCTCTCCTAAACACAACAAATTACTCTGCAGGTGCCAAGACTAGAAGAAAAAGGACGTCTTAGAGCTGGGGAGGTTAATTGTAAAGTATATTTCCCCTCACCCCAGATTAACTTCGTTCCATTTCCAGCGCCTGTTTCCTTCCCCTGATGGTAACCTGCGTGGCCACTGCGTCTTATCTCTCAATCAGGCTGGCTCTGCTGTGTTAACCAGGACTCACTCAAGGCCAGCATCACTTTCACTGCATTTATTACCACGTGGAATCGCTAATTAATTTCCTCCAGTGATAACAGAAATGAGGACGACGACCATAAAAATGATGACATTAAATATGGGAATGATGATGATGATGGTTTAGTAGTAGTACTACTACTAGTACAAGTAGTAGTAGTAGTAGTAGTAGTAGTTGTTGTTGTTGTTGTAGTAGTAGTAGTAGTTGTAGTAGCAGTAGTAGTAGCAAGAGTTGTAGTAGTAGTAGTAGTAGAACCACCAATAATAATAATAATAATAATAATAAAACGTTACAGTCATTATGAACCTACATACCAAAAAAAACTACTTGGATGGTGCACAGAAATACAGCAAATTCACGCACACTTCCCAATCCCCCCACCCTCTCTACCACCACCACCACCACCACCACCACCAACACAGTGGTCATAGGTACAAACTACAGTACTATAACGACAATAACATCAAAGGTTGGTAGTGGGGGGGGGGGCAGAATTACATTATCCTTGGGTTACCTTCATTAGGCTTACACTGAGGCGGATTACATGCTAGACACACCTTTTTAATTTCAAAGATGGCGTCGTGTTGTGGGATTACATTACTGAATATTACATGACTAGTGGATTGTGTTACAGGGGGATTTTTTTTATTTATTTTTGATACTGGGAATTATATTGAACTTTCTGTACGATTATACTGGCTTCTGCTTTATTATTTATTTTTACCGTCAGACGATTTTATTCACCACAGGAAAGACATCTGTTTTTGGAGGGTACAATTATTACGTAACCCCTCCAATGGGGTGCATGCTACCTCAATCTGATGGTACCCTGAACATAATAATAATAATAATAATAATAATAATAATAATAATACCAAGAAGAAGAAGAAGAAGAAAAGGAAGATGATGAAGACAAAAAAAAGAAGAACAGGAACAAGAACAATACCAAGAACAAAAACAAAAACAAAAAAAGAACAAGAGGAACAAGAACAAGAGCAAGAACGTGAACAAGAAGAAAACAAGAATTATGTAAATAAATAAATAAATAAATAAATAAATAAAAAATACTGACGATGTTAAAGTTGATAACAAAGCCTCACTGAAGGATTACATTACCTGGAGACTCAATGGTACGCTACTGGAATAAATGACTGACGGATTACATTACTGGGGGATTACATTACCGGTGAATTATATTACCGGGAGATTACACTATTGGGGATTACATTACCGGTGGATTATATTACTGGGGTATTACATTACCGGGGTATTACATTGCCGGGGGATTACATTACTGGGGGATTACACTGCCGGGGGATTACATTACTCGGGGATTACATTACTGCGAGATTACATTTCTGGGGGGATTACATTACCGGGGGATTACATAACCGGGGGATTACATTACCGGGGAGGCGGTGGCTCAATCGGTAGAGGTGGCCTGCAGTCCTACCGGACCCAAGCTCAAATCCCCACTGGGGCAGGGAACAATTTAAGGATTTGAATTCCAAGTTAAGCTGACTTTACTGATCTACCAGAAGACCTGCCGACATGTCGTAAAAATACCCCCGCTAATACCAATACACCAGTCCTGTATGCAACAGCCCTAGCATGTATTCAATATGGACGGTAGGTGTTAGAGAACAAGTGGTGACATGTAGAGGTGTATGATATGTAGGAGGACTACTAGGCCTTGGGAGCAGGCTGTGATGCCTATGCCCAGAGTCGAGCACATAAAAAAAAAAAAAAACTCGGGGATTACATTACTGGGGGATTACATGGCATTACACTGAACTCCATTACATTATATCCTAGTGAAAGATTACATTACTGGAAGACCATATTATTTTACAGATTATTGGACCTAGAAAGATTATATTTTTTCCAACATAACATTACTGGAAAAGTCTATGATATTAAAGATTATATTACATTTCACTACATACACCTCACTGAGATTACATTACTGGGAGGTTTTCTGATACCTGGGAGTGAGCATGAGTGTATATATGAGTGAGTATGAGAGTGTGTGTGTATGTATGTGGGTGAGTGATTGTGTGAGTGAAACTGAGAGTGACTGTGAGGCAGTGAGGACGAGTGAGTGAATGCCAGAGTGACTTGGAGTATCTGTGGTGAGTAAATGTGAAAGGGTAAGTGCAAGAGGGGTTAAGTGTGATAGAGTGTGAATGAACGCAGGTGATGAAGAGTGAGTGGATAAATGAGGTTGAAAGTGAGACAGTATGAGAAAGTGGGAGAGTGATAATGTGGGGAGTGTGAGTAGGTGTGGGAGTGAGTTAAAGTAGTGGACAATTAATGGAGTGGCACGCGCACACACACACACACACACACACACACACACACACACACACACACACACACACACACACACACACAGATGGCAGGAAAACATAATTCATCACAACGATAGGGTAAAAAAAAAATATCAAATATAAATCAATCTATTACCATAATTTTTACCTTTCAAAACTAACATTTTTTTTTTCCATATTACTAGGTGACTGTAAATATCCATACACAAATTTAACCATCTTAATTATAACTATTTCACAAGCTCGCCCTATGACCACCTTTTAACCATCTTAGACTAGTTTTTTTTTCCAAGATCAATACTGAATGGCTTGATATAACCACAGAAAATCCGTTCAATCTCTTGGCAATTATTTCTGTCGGTCATTTCTGAGGGAATGTGTCGCAAGAGGGGGAAAGGGAGCGGTGAGGCCAAGGGAGGCTGGAGGAAAGGCAGCGTGTTGGTCGAATCTATTTGCATGCTGACGACTTTCATCACAAATCTGTCCAGTCACGGAGAAGCAGTTTGGTGACAGACAAACACGTTCCCAATCGCGTGAGTTATTGCCATGTAAGGAAAGTGTGTTTGTTAGGAAATACAACAGTTTCAGCTTTACCACGACAATTTTCAGGTATATCTATCGTTAGCCTGGTAGATATAAGGGTAGGGGGGGCGGGGGCAAATCTAAGAAAACGACACACATCAGGAGCAGTATCCTCGTACGGTTTGGAAGCTCATTAACACCTCATCCTTACCGATTTATTCCAGATTCTGCTCCGTTAACATCCTGTGTGTTATTCGTGCAATCTGTGTAGAATATGAAAAGGTATAAGAGGCAAAAAAGGGGAGTTTGGAAAATAAATCGTAAAGGATGGGGTGTTGGGGAGTCTCCTTATCCGACCAAAATCCGCGCCTTTCTCAATTCATTCACAGGACTTATAACCACAAAAGGTAATCGAGGTGAAGGGGTTACAGACGATTACATACACCGTAGTTCAGAATTTCAGGACTGACGAATCCATTACCCAGGGCGACTAAACAGCTTGGCACAGTATACACAACTACATTTCGGCGATCATATATACACAGGGAAATTCCTTACACATTTTAAAGGAACATATTATTAACCACATGTAACTTATGTATTCCCGTACTGGTTATTAAATTCTTATGCGATCATCACTACATTTACTTAGCGCAGGATTACAATTACTGTACCTAAGACATTCAGGATTTACTATACTACAGAATATATAAGTCTAAACCATGGAAAAGACACAATGTGGATTAAATATATGCTAGAATTATGTTACTGACGGCTCTGGATATATACTGAGGATTTCCACTACGGTCAGTGATATCAAATGCTAGGTTGCTTTACCCTCCATGATATACTGTCCAACTGGGAATTATTCTGAATTGGGTGATGTATGTAGTCGAAGGCGCGGTAACCATGTGTTGTGGTAGATAAAGATAGATTAAGAAAGAGAGAGAGAGAGAGAGAGAGAGAGAGAGAGAGATGGGGGGAGGTAAAAAATGAGAGATGAGAAGGGAAGATAGCGCACGCCACAGTCTGGAGACACACACGCACACAGACAGACAGACAGACAGACAGACACACACACACACACACACACACACACACACACACACACACACACACAGCCTGGCCCGTCACCCTTCACTATACCATTTTTACTTCGACTTGGCCTAAAATTTCCCTCTCTCCATCCCGAATGCTGAGTTGTAACGAGAGATTAACACTAGAATTTGATGCTAGTCACGAGGAAGTGCTATGGGAAGATGGAGAGCAGTAGTGTTATCATTTTCCGCCACTGAGCTACGTGAAAAAAGCTGCAAAAAATAAATAAATAAATAAATAAATACAAAGGACAATCTGGGCCAAGTTAAGGTGCATCATCTACAGTACCTCCTTTGATTTTAAACTGTTTCTATGGACAAACTGTGTGTGTGTGTGTGTGTGTGTGTGTGTGTGTGTGTGTGTGTGTGTGTGTGTGTGTGTGTGTGTGTGTGTGTGTGTGTGTGTGTGTGTGTGTGTGTGTGTGTGTGTGTGTGTGTGTGTGTGTGTGTGTGTGTGTGTGTGTGTGTGTGTGTGTGTGTGTGTGCAACTAAGGTAAATATCAGGATGGAAGCTCCACATCAACACAAAGCACCAGCTCCCTCTTCCTTTATAGTTCTAGTGATACTTCCCTAACTTATATATCCATTATCAAATAAGACTGTACATTTTTTTTCCCACAAATTTAACCACCTGAATATGAATATGTTTTTAAATTCTACTTCTTACTACCACCAGGCGATTCTCTTCAGCTTATGGGAGGCCCTTCGTAGTGAGAAAGCTTGGATTGGGTGCCATAAAATTAAGATGATTATTTATGTATTTATTTATTTATTGGGTGGGGGGGGGAGCTTTCACCACACGATTACAAAGGCCAAAAGACATTAATTCTCTCGCCTATTCACTACACACTACGCCCATTTTCTTCCTAAGGGTGTTCATGGTACCTTCTCTTACCATACTCTTTTCTGTCACCAAAATATAAACACACCTGGCCTCAGTCAACCAGCTTGTAGTGGCCAAGCGTGCCTGAAACTGCCGTGGGTCAATACAAAGCAGCAATTTCCTCTTTCCCGCTGACACGCCCATTCGTCGCTCATGCACCCATCACGTCACACTGTCCATATTTTTCTTTACTGTTTTTACCCTCCACCTGACAAAGTCTGAGGAGGGTGTTATTATCGCTGGGATCAATAGGTGTCCGTCCGCAGAGCTGGGCTGGATGGGCGTAGAGATTTCGTTTCCGGGCCAGAACTCAGAAAGTATTAACTACAGAATCATGAAATTTCACATAGTTATGTGTCTTACAGTGAACTGGTGCCTTTTGCTAGGCAGAATGCTGTGTCTTAATTATTTTTTTTAATAATGGAAGTCTATCTATCTATCTATTGCCAGACGCCATTATCCCGTAAGGGGTGGCCATTTGACTCTGAGTTATTCGTTTTACAGGGAGGGGCACTACCCTGCGCAAGGAATCTGAAGGGCCCAGGTTATGTGTCCTCAAGGCGTTCTCCTTACGCCTCTTCAAAAGAAAAGATTGGGGGAGGGGGGGGGAGGGCCGTTATGCGCTTAGTAAAGTGTGTAGGGAGGTGCGGGGTATGTGCTTGGTCAGATGGAGGGTCGCAACGGTGGAGTGTTGTTCTACCATCTACACTCCTCTCACCTTCGCTTGGCGTATTTTCGTCTTTTGCTCTATTCTTCACGTGACATTGTCCATATTTCTCTTTACTATTTTTCTACCATCAATACTCCTTTCACCTTCACTTGGCCCAGATTTTCGTCCTTTTGCAGTATATTTCACGTAAAACTGTCCATTCTTCTCTACTGTTTTCTACCACCTATACTCCTTTCACCTTAGCCTGGCCCACATTTTCGTCGTTTTGCAGTGTATTTCACGAAACTCTGTCCATACTTCCCTGTTCTCGATTTCTATCATCTATACTCCTTTCACCTTAGCCTGGCCCAGATTTTCGTCGTTTTGCTGTATGTTTCACGTCATACTATCACTCCTCTTTACCGATTCCCTGAGTATCATCTCCACTCTTTTCATCTTAACTTGGCCCACATTTTCGCCCAAACATCCATCAAACTGCTCATCATTCTCTCTTCAGTTTCCACGGTGGGTCCTTCCATTGGCTTATTCATGTTTTTTGTTAGTTTTTTTTATTTATTTTTTTTTTTTTGGGGGGAGGGGAGGGGTAAACTGGGCTTTCGTCGGCCAAAATAAAGTGTTCATGCGTGGCCCAACCACACTGAATCAATATATAACCTCAGTTCTCTCTCTCTCTCTCTCTCTCTCTCTCTCTCTCTCTCCCTCTCTCTCTCTCTCTCTCTCTCCCTCCCTCTCTCTCTCTCTCTCTCTCTCTCTCTCTGAAGAACATTGATTATCCGTCCTCTCTCCCGTCCATCAAACCACTTCGTCCACTTCGTCTTCTGTTTTACCAAGGTCAGTACCACGACATATCCTAGCTTCGTAACCACCGAGCGATTACATTTCCAAGCTGATGTCAGGCCTCTCATGGTGAAGGTTATAATAATGAGGTGTTTTATATTTCCCTTTATCACCATTTTTCTTTCTTTATTTATGTTTTTGCTTTGGAGACACACCCCTGGAACTGATGAGATTAATAAAACGCATCAATTCTATCGCTCTGGAAATACCTCCTCATCTCCAGCCCATCCCCAGTATACCAACACCTGTCCAATTTCTCCCTGTTTCTTCCCATTTTCTTTAAGTAGCTCAAGTGCATTTTACCCCTCGCCATTATAATCATTCTTAGGTACTGCATTCAGGCTGATACCGGATGATTCTCTCACATCTACCTCCACTTATTTATCTACTCCCCTTATCTACCTCCACTTAATTATCTGACTCCATTTATTGACCAACCTCCACTTATTTACGTCCACTATTATCAAACTCCACTTATCTCTCAAACTCCACTTACTTATCTACCTCCACTTACTTATCTACCTCCACTTACTTGTCTACCTCCACTTATTTATCTAACTCCACTTACTTATCTACCTCCACTTACTTGTCTACCTCCACTTATTTATCTAACTCCACTTACTTATCTACAGCATGGTATAAAATTTTTGGTTTTTGCATAACTTTAACTCGTCACTTTGACTTATTATTTTCCTTGTTTTCCCTTTATGAACATAGTACAATAAAGTACAACTATTCAGCTTCAAAAAACACCACAACCAGCATCCTATCATAAAAAGTGTATTTACACTGACTGATCAAAGAAAAACATCACGAAGCGAATACTGTATGTGGCCGAGACTAAAATAAAGTTGTACATCTCTTTCCTTTCACTTTACTGCACAATGAAATGCAAGTACAGTATTACCATAATCTACATATCATTGTGAAGGTAATTTATTGTATTTTTGCATGCTTTCAACCAAACTTACATATCGTTACTCGTTATTTTTTGCCGAATATGTTTCTATGGCAAGGTATAAAATTTTTGCTTTTTGCCTAACTTCAACTCGTCATTTTATTTTCTTTGTTCTCCTTTTTTTAACATACTGCGATAAAGTACAAGTATTCAGCTTTAAAATGACACCAAAACCAACATTCTATCATGAAAAGTGTATTTTCACAGAGCGATCAAAGCAAAATATCGAGCCACGAAGATTAAGCAACGTTGGGTCTGGTTAGTACTTGGATGGGTGACCGCCTGGGAACACCAGATGCTGTTGGCATCCCTACGTGTCATGTGGGGTTGGTGGAGGATTAGTGCCCCTCCCTGTAAAACAATTTACTCTAAGCCCTTGGCCACCCCGTCTGGGATACATGGCGTCTGGCAATGGATGGATGGATGGACTTATCTACCTCCACTTACTTGTCTACCTCCACTTATTTATCTAACTCCACTTACTTATCTACCTCCACATATTTATCTCCCTCCACTTATTTAACCCCCTTGGCTGCCCTAATCGCTCCAGGGTACCTCACTCACTCTGGCAGTACAGGACGCTGTTTTAACGAGGGAAATGTAAGTCTCAGAAAACTCCCTCTTCCCTCCCCCTTTACGCCACACTCGTTTTTCATTCAATTATATGTGGATTATATTTTTTCGTTTCACTGTTTTAATCCACTGAGTATGATGGCGTTTTCTTTTTCCTTCTTTTTTTATCTCTTCTGTATCATTTTATTCAGCGGTGTCACCATCCCTCTGACAATGACATCAGTATCAAAGGACACATCAATTCTTCGCCCATCCATCACAAGGAGAGTCCATTTTCTTCCTCTCTCTCTCTCTCTCTCTCTCTCTCTCTCTCTCTCTCCAAGCTAACAAGAGAGGATTAAGCTCAGAGAAACATTGAGTCAAAAAGTTAAAACCTACCTCTATTAAGCTGCTCATTCTGTTTATTAAGACTTTCCTTTTTCATTCAGACTGGCGGCAGACGATTTATTTATTCATTTAGTTTATATATTTATTTATTTATTCATTAATTCATTTACTTATTTTTAGCTGAGGGAAACCAAACACTAGAAATAAACGCATAAAACATATCCCAAACAGTATCGATCCAACTACAACTACACACAAATAAACATTGGCTTGCCTTGTGTGGAATAATTCAGGGTGGTCCACATATTGCACCCTCTTATCCTGGGTGTATCGTGGAGATGGCTCAGTCTGCGAGTATGGGCAGCACAGAAATATTGACCGCTTTGTGAACTTACGAATAAGAATACTATCAATGAACTTTAAAACCAGACCCTGTAAATTATGAAAAATGGTTACGGGAAGTGGAAAAAGTGACGCAGGGGAGAGAGGTGTTACGCTAGGCCGTCCCCACAACACACAAGAGAAATAGTATGTATATGTAGGTCACCCTGTATTATAATTTCTATGCATATCTACATCGCGTGGACGAAGGTCAGCATGTGGGGAGTATTGACGTCGATGGAAGAATGGTTACAGGAACACCAAGATTAAAAGAGGAAAGAATACACACACACACACACACAAACAGAGAGAGAGAGAGAGAGAGAGAGAGAGAGGAGGGAGGTGAGATACAGTGGCTAATACTGTGTCCTCATCAGTCTTACCCACCTCATGACCTTGTCCTTGTATCATAGTAATTACAGTCATTAAGGACACAGGTAATAGGCAGTAAGGTAACTATATAATTAACCTTCACGTAACGATAGACAGGTGACCAAAAAATATCAATCTCTCTAAAGGGTCATGAGAGGGGATTGAGGGGGTGAATAAAAGGTCAGGGAGGATGGAGATATTACGTGATAAATAAGGAAACACAGAGAAATAAATAAGATAAATAAAAATGATGATAAATTGTTTGTTAGATGAAGAAAAATGCGGCTTTAATTGTAACATCCCATCCCGTATCATCCCTTGTGAGTTTCAGGGTCTAAGGATTGTTTACCATGGTGTGTGTGTGTGTGTGTGTGTGTGTGTGTGTGTGTGTGTGTGTGTGTGTGTGTGTGTGTGTGTGTGTGTGTGTGTGTGTGTGTGTGTGTGTGTGTGTGTGTGTGTGTGTGTGTGTGTGTGTGTGTGTGTGTGTGTGTGTGTGTGTGTGTGTGTGTGTGTGTGTGTGTGTGTGTGTGTGTGTGTGTGTAATAACTTCGTGATGTCAGCAGCGGCGGGGGATAAGAAGGAGCTGTGTGCGTTGCTATAAGACAGCGTTGATTGTATTTATCCAACACCAACATGCGTGCGGCTAAGGACTCCCTTGTTTAGATGTCCCTCCTCACTCACTCACTCAACTCACTCACTCACTCACTCACTCACTCAACACTGTATTCTTGTCTACCAGGATTGATAACATATTGGCCTTTCTTATAAATTTCCCGCTATTACGGCAAAACGCTCTCGTATGCTATTTATATATTTCCAAGATTTCCTGGTGCTGGAGAGGGACGCCTTCATGTGGTGGCACTGATATGACCGGGGGGTGAAGCTGCCCGGTTATACTAATGTCCCTCAACTCCCTCCCTATCCCCAGGAAGGACGATGGGCGACTGTGAAATGAGCACAACTTTGGCCTCAGTCCACTGGGTTCACGCTCTGACGGGCCTGGCTACTACAACTACTGCTACTACTACTACTATTATTACTACTACTACTACTGCTGCTACTATTGCTACTGCTACAACTAATGATAATAAGAATATGAATAATAAAAATAATAATACCGGTAATAATAATAATAATAATAATAATAATAATAATAATAATCCATCCATCATCCAATCCTACATTGCCCTATGAGGAACGTAGGAGCCTGAGGCTAGGCAGTTGGTCCTGATATTTAAGATGAGAGTGACCAGCCTCACTCATCGCTGAGTGGCATTACGTGAGCAATAAACCCCAACCACCCCTTGGATATAAACCTTCACTGGCTCAATCAGACTGGAGCGCCGTAATTACCCAATCACCAGGCGCCATAATAATAATAATCCATCCATCATCCAATCCTACGTTGCCCCCATGAGAAGCGTAGGAGCCCGGGGCGAGGCAAGTTGGTCCTGACAATTAAGATGAGAATGACCAGCCTCACTCATCCCTGAGTGGCATTACGTGAGCAATAAACCCCAACCACCCCATGGATATAAACCTGCACAGGCTCAATTCGACTGGAGCGCAATAATTATCCACTAAACCACCAGGCGCCAAAATTTGGTTATATGGTTACCACCCAGCGTAGTAAATGGTTTCCTGGTGTTCAGGAAACCATTTTGCTTGTCACTCAGTGTAGTCACCTCACAGGCAGAAGGAAGAGGAAAGAATGAAGGAAAGAAAGACAGAAATGGGAGTGTAAAGTCACCAGTAGGCAGAAGGACGAGGAAAGAATGAAGGAAAGAAAGACAGAAGAGGATGGAAGGAAAGAAGGATGGAGGAGTGGAGTGGAAAGGGCAGACACCCGAGACCAGCAATACATCGAGTGTGTGGATGGTGTGCGTCCCCACCTACCACAAATAATAATAATAATAATAATAACATAATAACACCACCATATACCTTCATTACATGCACATAAGTTCCAATAAATCATCAAACTGACTTTTTTTTCTACTAGGCACGGGTGAGGATATATATAAAAAATACATTAAAAAACTAACACATCATATGGAGAATGTAACAATCACGAAGAAGTGCAAGGGAGACAGGGAGACAGAAGAGGGAGTGTAAAGTCACCCGTAGGCAGAAGGACGAGGAAGGAATGAAGGAATGAAAGACAGAAGAGGATGGAAGGAAAGAAGAATGGAGGAGAGGAAAGGGCAGACACCCGAGAGCAGCACATAATCGAGTGAGTGGATGGTGAGTGTCCCACCTACAGGGGGGGGACATAAGTTCCAAAAAATCATCAAACTGACCTTTTTTTTTTTTTTTTTACTAGGCACGAGGGAGGATAATATATAAAAATACAGAAAAAAAACTAACATACTATATGGAGAAATTAACAGTCACGAAGAAGTGCATGGGAGGATCCTAAAGAAGGGATGAGGAGGAGGCGGTCAGCATGGATGGTGAGGTGAGGTAGGGTGCGGCAGGGTGATGGGAAGGCAGTCTCTTTAACAGGATGAAAAATAGTGTGACTGTTAAGGTGACGAGAGTACGGTGGTCAGGCAACGAGGTGGGGATGGGTGAGTGTGGGGGAGGCTGGGTAGGGTAAGACAGGGTAGGGAAGGGCAGGACAGGGTAGGGTAGGGCAGGGTAAGGTAAGGTACAGTAGGGTGAGGTAAGCGTTAGGGTGTCAGGTAAGGGCAGGAGAGGGTAAGGCTGGGGTGTGGTTGGGTAGGACACAGCCTGGGGTAGTGTGTGTGTGTGCTCCACCAACCTGTTCCTGTTACCCCGCTACCTCACCTGCATACCCAAACCTGGTACTGGGCTCACTGCTTCTACACCCACTACACCCTGCCTCTACACCCACTACACTCTGCCTCTACACCCACTACACCCTGCCTCTACACCTACTACACTCTGCCTCTACACCCACTACACTCTGCCTCTACACCCACTACACCCTGCCTCTACACCCACTACACCCTGCCTCTACACCCACTACACTCTGCCTCTACACCCACTACACTCTGCCTCTACACCCACTACACCCTGCCTCTACACCCACTACACTCAGCCTCTACATCCACTACACTCTGCCTCTACACCCACTACACTCTGCCTCTACACTCACTACACTCTGCCTCTACACCCACTCCTCTCACTTCACATGCCTCTCTTCTGTCCTGCTCTTCCCTAAACTCACCTCAAAAACCTCTAATCTATCCACCTGTCTCTTACCTCACCTGTCCCTCTCAATCCTCAACTTCCTCAATCCCACCCTATCCTCAAACGCCTCTATCCTGCTCTATCCTTTGGCTCTATCCAACTTCTCCTCGCCTAGCTCTCTTCCTAATAGCCTCTCCTCTACACCTGATTTCTTTTTCACCTGGCTCTCCCCTCACCTGACTCAATCCTTTCCTCTCTCTCTTCCTCACCTGGCTTTCTAACTCTCCTTACTCTTTTACTCACCTCGCTCTCTTCCTCTCTTGACTCTTCTCACGCAACTCTTGTTCGCAAATAAATAAATAAACAAAAATAAGTGAATGAATGAATGTATGTGTGTGTATGTATGTATGTATGTAGGCTATGTATGTATGTATGTATGTATGTAGGCTATGTATGTAAGTATATATGTTTAAATGAACGAATGAATGAATAAATCTTTTCGTGCTCCACTCTACATAACAGGGAGGTGATGGTCAAGAGGCACAGAAGTAAGCTGCTGTCTGAATGCACGCAACATCGATCCCTCTCTGGGGCAGGAGATTTGCAGTTCAGTATAAAAAAAAAAAGAAAAAAAAAAAAAAAGAAAAAACAAGGAAAAGAAGAATATAGAAAAGAAAGACCCACGGACATGTCATAAAAACACCCCCCCCCCATTACTCTCTCACCAGTCCTGAACGAAAACAACCTAACATGTATTCAGTATTGACGGTGGGTATCAGTGCTCAGGTGGTGACATGTGAGGGTGCATGACGCCATCTGTTGTGCGCAGATGTGGTCGGTCACGGAAGCGGATTACGTAGTTTGTCACGTCGGATATAATACACACACACACACACACACATTCTCTCTCTCTCTCTCTCTCTCTCTCTCTCTCTCTCTCTCTCTCTCTCTCCCTTTCTCTCTCTAGCACTCCTCACAAGTTAAGTTTTCCACATGGCAGTTAATATTCACCTATACGTTATTTTAAAGGAAATAAATAAAACAGACTCCTAAGGTGTAATAAGCAAATCTAGTAATTAACAGGTGCACCAGAGCCACCTGATATCCCACAATACCCCTCCTATTTCCATGCACGTCTATATATCTATCTATTTACACACATTTATCTATCTAGGTATGTAATATTTAGCAGTGATGGCGAAAAGGAAATTAGAATGTGTAAAAAAAAAAAGTTTTCAGCATCTTTTTACCTGTACTATTTTCTTCATTTTTCAATTATTTATCGGTGTATAATTTTTTCATCTTACGTTCACCTCTATTCTTTTTTACCTACTATCTTATATTTTCGGTACTCAAACAAATAATAATAATAATAATAATAATAATAATAACAAATATTACGACAATCACTGAAATTGTCGTATCTGTTTCGGGTCATATTTACAAAACAACTACCTGTACCATCTAATATTATTTCGTGCCTGGCTATAGAAATACGACGTATTACTATTAAATACGGTATACTGTAGCTTTAAATGTCGACACAAATGCCTCTCTAACAAAGATACAGGCAGACTTCCAACTTTACAATCAGACAACCATTCACAGGCCTAGGGATGTGCTATGGCTTCAGATCTTTGCTTGACACTGCATGACACTGACCAGCAATCCCAGGACTTGTCACCCAATTGATCCCAAGAGTCGTTATGTCTGACCCACATCACCGGACACCATACAGTCCCTAATCCCTATACATAACTATATATGTCCTGGTCGTTTCGTAAAGCACGCCAAACAAAAAGCAAATCAAGAGGCGCTGCTTGTGAACTGTCTGGACATGGGGCGTTTAAAAAGACGGGAAGATAAAAAAAAAAGGGGGGGGGGGAGATTTTAAAAGACGAGAAGATTTTAAAAGACGGAAAGATTTAAAAAGATGGGAAGACGCGGGGAAAGGAAAAATGAAAGAGCAATTTTTAGAGGCGACATTTGTGTGCATGAAAACCTGAGACTGAGAATAACAGTGAAATGGATTATTATAGAATTGGGAATATAACGGTAGTGATGCGTGCCCAGTAACATCCAGACTCTTGATGACTAAAACGAGGTAAATCATATCGTCTGGAGGTTGATGTTAGAAGGTACTGGAGACGATGCAGCAGTGTAATAGTGTGAAGTGAGTAATACAACACTGCAGCGATGTGACTCACGATATGCAGCTTAGGCCATTTTGAAATTACCCGTGTTGACAGCAGCTGCATCTTGTAAATGTGCAGGTAATCTTCCTTGTCACCAGCGCCTTACGTTCAAAGGATGATGATGATACTGATTCACACACACACACACACACACACACACACACACACACACACACACACACACTGACTGCCTTTCAAGCTTTAGTAATTACTCAACAGAAAAAAAAATTAATATGCAGAAACTAACTAAATTTTTCTCATTTGTTATTATTATTATTATTATCATTTTATTTTTCTCATTTGTTATTATTATTATTTTTTTTTTCATTGGTACATTCTGCATTCTACTCACCGCTTGTACTGATGAGAAATTGTGACTGCTTTAGAATGAATAATGAAAATAAACACGACTACGTACCTGATCAATAAATAAATAAATAACGCGTCCCCTACTTTCCGGTTTACGATATGGGAGTGTGTCTAGGCGCGGCCCGGTCAGTCAGTTACTCCCTAAGGATTTCCACACGCAAAATGATTCTCTCTAGCCAAGCAGTACATGGTCCCACATCTATCTGTCATTTCTGTCTTTGTTTTCTTAATTAAATATTCTCACCCCTCTCTAAAAAAGAAGAATTTGAAGTGACCGATGATGATGATGATGATGATGATGATGAACTACACTGTCATCAACTGTAACTCTACCACCATCCCCACATACTGCTAGTTTGATGATGATGATGATGATGATGATATACGAACAAGGTGTACTGCCGTCACAGGTAACCAGCATCATCCACAACTCCCACCATTACACCCGCCTGACACACCAAGACCACCCGATCTCCAACGACCACACTCGTCGACCACTGAGACAATTACTAACACTGAAAATACTGTGTGTAATTCACCGGGTCGGTCAGGATCACTTGATGGTCGTGATCATCAGCTTTTACCCTCCCGGAAGGGAGCTGAGAGCTCATATAGTCCGATCTAAGGGCAAAGCTGTGACCTTCACACACGCACACACCCATCCCCTTGCTCAAGGGGGACAGTAACCGCCCACTTCGTCAGTGAAACTTTTCGCAACCTGAGCGAGGCGCGAACTCCCGTCTGCCAGATGGCAAGCGAGAACGCTACCACTGAGCCAGTGAGCGGTGTGTGTGTGTGTGTGTGTGTGTGTGTGTGTGTGTGTGTGTGTGTGTGTGTGTGTGTGTGTGTGTGTGTGTGTGTGTGTGTGTGTGTGTGTGTGTGTGTGTGTGTGTGTGCGCAAAGGGAGGGTATGTATGCATGTATATGTCATGTATGTATCCGCAATGTGTGTGTGCGTTAACAGTGTATATATTAACAGTTAAAGAAAAATCTATCTATCTATCTATCTATCTATATATATATATCTCTATCTATCTATCTATCTATATATATATATATATATATATATATATATATATACCCTACTCTTATTGAGGCAGGTATATTTATACATGTGTCTGTGTGTGTGTTGGTGGGGGTGTTCATGGAAGGGTGGGTAGGGTTGCGTGATGCTCTCTTGGTTGTCTGCAGGGGGTGTAGTGGACGGGGGGGGGGGGTTAGAATGCAGACTGGGACAAAAAGAGAGAGAGAGAGAGAGAGAGAGAGAGAGAAAAAAAAAAAGTATATATTGCATGAGTACACACACACAAAACCCTATACATTATCTATCTATCTATCTATCTATATACTGTATATATATATATATATATATATATATATATATATATATATATAATTTGTGTAACCATTGATTTCGTGAAATCCCTAGTCAGTTTGTGAAATGAGTATGAATTGGGATGGTTAATTTAGGTTAGGTTAATTTAGGCTGCGATAATCTGGGTTAAGCTTAGGTTAGGTTAAGCTATGTCTGGTTAGGTTAATTTAAATGAACGTTAAGTAATGATAAGCGTTCATTTAAATTAGGTAACCTATCTTAAACTCACCTAAGCTTAACCTAGATTATCCCAGCCTAACCTAACCGCATCCTAAATTAACCTAACCTAAATTAACCCATCCCAGTTCACACGCGTTTCACGAACTGACTAGGGATTTCATGATGTCACTGGTTACACAAATTCACTGTAACATATATATACAGAAGAACCGAAAGATGAAGAGTGAAAATATGGAAGCTGGCAAAAATTTAATGGGAAGAAAGGTAAGTCTATGAGCAATATGTACAGAAAGGAGAATCAACATCCTATGAAAAAGGTAGTAAATACGACGAAGAGGACTAAGTGAAAGGGGGGAGGATAATGGAATGAGAGGCAGGAGGAAGGGAAGGGAAAGAGGAGGAATACAGAGGAAAATAATGACAGGAAATAAGAAAATCGATGAGGGGCATGAAGGAAGAAATCTGAAGGAACGAGACATGTTGACAGAGGAGTGATGTTACGGGACTGGGACATAGCGTGACCCAGTGATGAGAGGGGTGACCTGATGTGCAGCTGCCCTCATGACCTATGCACGGTATTGGTACTGGGTGGTGATTGGATGGGTATTGGTGTGGACTGGATGGGCACTGGTACAGACTGAATGGGTATTTGTTGGGACTGGATGGGTATTTGTAGGGACTGGATGGGTATTGGTGGTGACTGGATGGGTACTGGTGGTGACTGGATAGGTATTGGTAGGGACTGGATGGGTACTGGTAGGGACTGGATGGGTATTGGTGGGGACTCGATGGGTATTGGTGGGGACTGGATGGATACTGGTGGGGACTGGATGGGTACTGGCGGGGACTGGATGGGTACTGGTTGGGTATTGGCAGGGACTGGATGGGTATTGGTGGTGACTGGATGGGTATTCGTGGTGACTGGATGGGTATTGGTAGGGACTAGTTGGCTATTGGCTGGGAATGGATGGGTACTGGTGAGGACTGGATGGGTGCTGGCAGGGACTGGATGGATACTGGTGAGGACTGGATGGGTACTGGCAGGGACGGTGGGGACTGGTTGAGTATTGGTGGTGACTGGATGGGTATTCGTGGGGACTGCATGGGTATTGGTAGGGTGTACTGAGATGTAATGTGCAGAATAAATCGCTAAGGAAGAGATGCTAAGTCACACATGACTCCCAGAACAATTTCAGCTCCTACACACTGGCTCCAAACTGTTTCTAAGCCGTAGGATACTGCCACAAAAACCAGTAATATTCAAGCGCGTTGGTGGAAACACTGGGGGGAACCTTGCTAAAGCTATATACCACTAGTGATCAAGTGGGTAGAGATATTGCCTCTTGTTCGAAAGGACGCAAGTTCGATCCCAGGAGGGGACAGGGAACAGTTTGATAATCTGAATATCGTTAAACCCATTTCAGTGAACCTCAACGGAACCCGTGGACACGAAATAAAAACACCCACGTTAATACTATTGGCCTACACCAGTCCTGAACGAGGCCGCTCTGCTATGTACTGTACACTATATATTCAATATCGACAATAAACACTGACTCCATATTGGTGACATGTGCAGGTGTGAGACACGTACGAGTAGGAAGACTGAGCTGCACCTCAGGCAAGGACTGTCATGTCCAGTCTCACTGTCGGACACATAAAAATAAATGTGAGCTGGAATATCTTGATAGATTAACCTACTAAGGCAAGCTGGAAGGGCGTGAATCTGGTCTCTACGTTCGAAACCCCAAATATGTAAAGGGATTATTGACCACAACCGTACCGGGATGTGTGGGTGGACAACTGACAAGGGCTGATGGACAGGGTAAGAATTAAATATGGATTAAATTGGATTCAGGAGTTCATTTGCCTCAACAGAAAACAGAGCTTCATGCTGGTAAGCGTTCAATAGTTTCTGCTTCAAGGCACGTCACACAAACACAAAAAAAAAACCATACACACACACACACACACACACACACACACACACACACACAGATTGATATACTGCATATTATATATATATATATATATATATATATATATATATATATATGAGAGAGTGAGAGAGAAACCCATAACTCCCACCATTCAAACTGTTGTTAGTGAAGGTTTTATTCCTGGGGTAAAGCATAAAGTTGGTTGAGGTGCGTCTCAGATGGCACTGGAAATGGCCCCTGATACCTGGAACACAATTAGCCTCAGCTGCCTGACAGTCGGGTATAAATTATTTCAACAACAACAACAACAACATGATAGAAAAACAAAAGAAAAAAAAAAAAGAAAAAAAGGAAAAGAAACACCATAATTCGTTGTGGGAATCGCATTAAGTGGTCGAGGCTCCAAATAAATCCTTTTCATCCCAAATCTGAAAAACTCCTTCAGCACCGCGACATTTTTTTTTTTAATTTCTAGATGCAACCGACTTCATGCAAAGGTGAAAATGTCTCTCGTATTAAGAGCTAAAACAAAATACACCACCGTAGTGAAGGGATTAATGAATGTGGACTTATACACCTGAATACCTGGAAGTTCCCTAAGTGCCCCATCCCACAAGCAGAATATTTTGTTACCTGGCGTGACTCTCTCCTCTTTTCTTTTCTTTCTACTCTTGCTGCCTCCACAAGGATTCATTCAACAAAGCATACATCTACAGGAAATTTTTCTTAACATTTCCCTACAAAACGTTTCCCCTGAGTGAATAAAATCGTCTGGAGGTACAGTATAAAATGAAAGCTATATCATCAACTGAAAGAATGGGGCTTCGACCTGCTGTGAAAACAAACTTTGATTAATTGCAACTAAACTAAAAATATAATATAAAAATAAAAACAAAACAAAACAGGTCATACAGGATGTTCATATATAACGCTTCCCTTCTACTCCGCCAGGTAATTTCTCGTGTGTTGCGGGGACGGCCCAGTTATCCCTGTCAATGTCTGTCCTGCATCAATTACTTATTTCTTACTTCAACTGCCACACCCAAGCCCAAGCCAGCAGACTGAGCCGTCCCCAACACACAGGATACCGCCAGGTGAATTTCTAGTGGAAAGTTACATATGGATCATAGGGCCGAGGAAAATGTACACATTAGAGTAAAATGATGCATCAGGTAAACACACGACACACACACACACACACACACACACACACACACACACACACACACACACACACACACACTCTCTCTCTCTCTCTCTCTCCCCTCTCCCCCCCCCCTCTCTCTCTCTTATTACACCCACACATCACCACCGCGACCCAATTTTCCTCTGTCCTCATCAGCATTTTCAGATTACCCCCGGGAGACGAACCGAAACCATGCATCACGGCTGAAACGGCCCTCACTCACCCACCACATAACAGAGAGATCAACAACGGGGAGAAAATTGGCTTCTATCCTTGTGTAGATTGTGTATTCTGGTTTGTGTGATGGGTGACTGTTGGGTGCTGGTTAGGATTAGCTTGCGGTTATTTTGGCTTTACTGGAAGGAGATGGGTTGGACATACAAACTTCTATACATGGTGCATGCATCTAAACACACACACACACACACACACACACACACACACACACACACACACACACACACACACACAGCGACGTCTTAAAACACTGTAATTCCCCTCACCGTTATAATGAGGTAATGGCTTTAACAATTACCAACTTATATAATGGCAATGCCATAACAGTTACAGTCATCTCCACACAGCAAATGAAGGCTACCATAATTTTAGGCTGCGGGAAATACAGGGTGGTCCATATATAACACTCATCTTACACCATCGGGATAATTACAGTATATATATATACATATATATATATATATATATATATATATATATATATATATATATATATATATATATATATATATATTGCCAGACGCCTCAATCCCGTTTGGGGTGGCCACAAACAAACCGCCTCCAAGTCGCCCTGTCCCCCGCCATTTCACTGCCCTGCTCCCAATTCACACCTCCCTCTTTCGTATACCTCTCCACCCCATCCCTCCATCTCATCCTCGGCCTCCCCCTCCCTCTTCCCCCCTCGACCTCACTCACATATATATATATATATATATATATATATATATATATATATATATATATATATATATATATATATATATGAAGCCCGTTTTGTATGATGTTTATTTTATTCCTCTTACAAGAAGATATTTATCTGCTTCAGCCCCAGTATGACTAATTTTTTTCTGTAACTAGAGCTACACAATTTTATAAAACTTGGAAGACCCCCCCTCCGTAGTGAAGGGGTCAATAAAGGCTATAATCCCCCCAGTTTAAAAACTCATCTATACTAGCCTAAATAAAATCGTCTAGAGACAGCAAGTATAAAATACGTCATCGTGGTGGAGAGGCCAAGAGGTGGGCGTTCAATGATCCAATAACCTCCAGGTGCCGCGTAAGGATTGCAAACAGAGCGTAGGACGTGCCCTTCACCCGCCATAATGCTTCAGACCGGCAGAAGGCAGGCAAAAATACACCATCCATCCATCACCCAAGCCACCAATGCCACATCACAGACCCACAGGTTCAGCTTGGCATATTTACACCAGAAATTTACACCAAAAACTTTATTCCCCTTCACTACGGTCACATTATTTTCTATTATATTCCTGCCACCCAGTTTGGGAAGTCTCCTGTAGTGAAGGAGTTATGAAGCATTTTCTGTTAAACTCTTCAACGCCATGACACTTTGGTACTACAGTTTAATATTATCATCATCATCATTTCTCTTCCTTAGAGGATTACGATACAGCTCAGCAAGGATCTGTTGTACCCAAAAAGAGTTCCTGCCAGGGTGAACACAAAAGCTTCCAACCCGTCACTTTTTTTTTTTTTCGCCATTTTACGTTATTATTATTATTATTATTATTATTATTATTAATATTATTATTATTATATTATTATTATTATCATCATGAATATTATAGTCAATCGGGGTAAATAAAAACATAGGGCAAGTTGGGGTAAAAAGTAACACAGCCCTGCCAATATTTATCTGTTGCCTAATTTTTCTAGATTTTGATGTGGTGTCAGGCCTACCTATACTCCATAATACTGTATGTGTATCCAGATTTGCCCAACAATGATTAGGTGCCAGGTTATGATCAAACGAAGACTTTTTGTTTTATTTTCAGCTCATTTAACTTTTTTGGCATTTTTTAAGTAATGTCATTTCAGGTGCTTTGAATGCACTGCATTCATTCTGCTGCCAGGTGACTAGTGACAGTTGACCTTAAGAGCCAAACCAAGAGACAGGACCTGCCTGCTTTTGTAACTCCAGTACAGATATGTGGTTTTTTACCCCGGGTACAGACCCCCCCCCAAGGGGTAATAAAAACCCGATGTTTCTTATTGCATCTAAAAAACAATAAAGCAAAATAATACAACAAAACAGCAGTGTGAGGTCCAACAAAGCTTCATATTGAAGATAAACTTCATGAAAAGCAATACAATTATTTTTCTGATGAAGTAGAAGTTTATGAATGCTTCAAAAATGTAGTAAAGTTTGAATTTCCTTCTCCTAAAAAGGCAAAACATTAGAAGAATGTGAAGTTTACGTGGATAAGTCCAAACAAGTAAGATACCAGTATATATAAAGGACAAGAAGGCACTCAGACAATACATACCGCCATCAGTGCGATTGCAGGATACTGATCCGGATCCGGATCTGCCCTCAAATTCAATCAATTCTTTTTTGGTCCATGGCTCACTCTTCCACAAAATTTTACTGAAATTCATCGAGAACTTTTGGAGACACTGTGTGGATAAACAAACAAGAAACACACAAACACAGGTGAATACATAACCTACAACTTCGTTGGCGGAGGTAAAGCCTTGGTTCATAACTGAAATCATGTGTCTGTATTCAGAATGTATGTTTTTTTTTATCTAATTATAGGTTAGGTATCAATGTGTTGTACACATAAACAAGGAAATTCATGAGTTTTTGGAAGCTGTATTTCCATTAGTTTCAGAGTTTTTGTTATATTTTTTTTTTCACCCCGAGAGTGGTTTTCGTTTTCCCCATTCACTGGGGTAAAAAAAAAATCCACATATTCTTTAAAATCTCAGTATTGACTTGTTGTAGAACTTTCATTCATATGTCACGTTTTGGGCTGCTATGTACCCACTGCCATATGATATCCAGTCTGCCCATTTGCTTTGAAACAGGATCAGATTGCAGAAATGAAAGCGAAAGTTTATAAGACTGTAGTGAGGCCAGCCATGTTGTACGGAATGGAGGCAGTACCACTGACAAATAGGCAGGAGGCACAGTTGGAGGTAGCAGAATTGAAGATGTTGCGTTTTTCACTAGGAGTGACGAGGTTGGACAAAATTATAAATGAACATATTAAAGGGACAGCGCACAGTCTGGGGACAAAACTAACGAGGCGAGACTGAGATGGTTTGGACATGTGTGGAGGAGGGATGAGGAGTATGTCGGGAGGAGGATGCTGGAAATGGAGTTACCAGGCAGGAGGAAGAGAGGAAGGCCAAAGAGAAGGTTTATGGATGTAGTGAAGGAGGACATGCGGGTGGTAGGTGTAAGAGAAGAAGATACAGAAGACAGAGTAAGATGGAGACGGGTGATCCGCTGTGGCCACCCCTAAGAGGAGAGCCGAAAGGAGAAGGCTATATTATTATTATTATTATTACTATTATTATTATTATCACTATTATTATTATTATTATTATTATTACTATTATTATTACTGCTACCACTAGACGATTTTACTCAGCTGACACGAGACATTTCTACCAGGAGGGGTTTGATACGGCTTTCATTAACCCCTTCATTACGAGGGAATTTTCCTAGGCTAAGCGGAATAAGGTAACATTTACAACAAAGGCAAAAGATATCCTCGGGACGAAGAGGTAAATCTGTGGGTGAAAAAAAGAGGATGTTCAGAAATATAAACCCTTTCAGTACGATGATTTACCTCATCCCTGTTGCCTCCACACGACTTGACTTAATCTTGGGGACGTCTCGAAGGGAAGTGGTTCGAAAAAAATCTCTTCCAAGTCCCTTAGGTTAAAAAAAAAAAAATCTCCAAAACTAGATAAACTCTTCTGATGTAAAGAAAAAAAAAAAGAAAAAAAAGAAAAGAAAAAAGAAAGAGGTAATGGCAGTGAATGTGGCTAAAAATACTATCCCCTCTTCACCTTTACCTGGCCCAAATTTCCGTCCCTTTGTAGTTTATGACACGTAGCTCGGACAAGATATTTCGGTGACTCTACATCATTTCCATAACACTTTTTCGTGACTAGCATTATATTCTAGTGTTGCTGTTCTGCTTTCAAGATGGAGAGATAACAATTTTAGGCCAAGTTAGAGAAAAAAGAATGGGATAGCTGTTGAAATTTCAGTGGAGATAGAGAGAGAGAGAGAGAGAGAGAGAGAGAGAGAGGGAGGGAGGGGGGAAGCGCATCAATCACAGGAAAATCAACGACGAATCCACAACAAAATAATCAACATCAGAACAGAAACACTACTACACGACACTGAAATAATGATGACTTACACTCCCACACTACTACGCCTCGCACGTAACAAATTTCCCCTCATACACACGACTACACAACAGAAACCCACAATACACCTCAAATAGCAGGGGGTTTACCGTATACTTGTAATATTATGCTTCAGTGATATTTCTGTGTCAAAAAGATATATGTCAAAAGTATTCATGGTTGGTTTACACATTCCATGATGACAGAGATTCATGGCAAAACACACACACACACACACACACACACACACACACACACACACACACACACACACACACACACACACAAAGCATTATGAACCACGAATGTATACCTAATCATCCCCAATTAACATTCCCTCCCCATTTCCCGTCTCACCCACGTCCTTGCGATTTTTTTTCATTCTTGTCCCCTTCAGATGATAAAACGCATCTTAAGGAGGACATGAAGTAGTGTTGGGGTTAGAGGCTGTCTCCATTTAACCCCCTTCACTAAGAGAGGTCCTAAAATGAATAAAATCGCTCGTCAGTACCATATCATAGTTAAAAATTATTCTTTAACCTTTTTAGTACGGCGATTTCTCCTATCATACATACAATAAGCTGGTGGTAGCGAGAATCAGGTCAATGTAATGAAAAGGTATATTGAGATAGCTCCTTATCACTTCAGTAAGAGCTGTGACAATAAAAATAAAGAGAATACTGCATAAGGTACGATGCGTCAAAGGCCACTACACAGGTATTGGACGCGATGGTTTAAATGAGTCAAAAAGATCAATAAACCTCTTCAGTATTTTTATTTTCAACTTTGGATCCCCCTCGTACTGAAAGGGTTGACTGGCACGTGGCAGGAAATCCAACAGGTGTAGTGGAATGCATGCTAATGAGTGAGACAGACGGCATTCCTCCTCCAGCCTCAGCATTGTGTTAACCCCGCCCCCACACACCCCGTCCCTAATGATATAACACTTGGATTGCCAGATATCCTTCCTCCATCACATCATCTTACCTCACTTCACTCGCTGCACCTTACATCACTCCTCTCCTCTCTTCTACTCAGTTTCCTTCACTTCTCTCCTCTCCTCTCAGTTTTCAACACCTCTTCTTTACTCATTCTCACCTCTCTTCCCAGTTTCCCTCCCCTCTCTCCTCGTTTCATCTCACCTCCCCTCACTCTCATTCACCTTTCCTCTCCTCTCCTCTCCCCTGTGTTTTTCCCACCTCTCTGTCGGCCTGAAAGGGTTAATGAAGGCTACACGTGACCTCTCCAGTTCAAAATGTCTTTCTTAAGCTGAATAAAATCGTCTGAATAAGCCATCGTGCAGAAGGGGTTGTTTCATTCCTCCTCCCCACACCCCTTCCCTCTAGCCTCTTCCTTCCCTCCCTTCCCCCCCCCACCATCTCTCTTTCTCTCTCGTCCTTCCCTTCCTCTCCTCTCCTCCTTCCGTGCCTGGAGCAAAGAAATTAACGGGGCCTACTAACAAAAAGGAGGTGGACGAAAACTGTTATTAGAGATGACCAGTATTTCTCCTCTCTTCTCTCCTCTCCTCTTCCCCCCCCCCTTTCCTCCTGCCGTCTTTCCCTCGGCCGATGCGATGGGTTAGGTTAGATTAAGCTAGATCAATTACCAGATAATTTTTCATACTAGACAGATACAGACAGATGGACAGATAGATATAAAGTGATAGACAGAAAAAAGTGGATATGCAAAGTTGAGCAGAAACATCCAGACTAACCACGTACTATAATGTAAACATCTCGATACACTTTCTACAATACGGTACTGGCGCCGGAAATGGACTTACTCGAGCAGATACATTTCCATCTCTGCTCCTTTCCCTCACGGCTTTCCTTCTCCCATCCTTCCATGCCCTGCACTCCTGCCCCATCCTTACCCCCCCCTCTTCTCCCCCCCTCCTCTCGTGTCCTCTCCCCCAGGCCCTTCCTTTCCTCAGTCTCTTCTCCCACCCTCTCCTTTCTCACAACCCCCCCCCCACACACACCTCTCCCCATCCCTTGCTCTTCTCTCATCCCTTGCTTCGCCTCCCCCTCCTTTTTTTTTCTCCCCTCTCATCTCCTGTCCTTTCCCTCACCCCCTTTCCCTTCCCTCCTCTCTTCCTTTCCACAAACCCTCCCCTCCCTCGCCCCATCCTTCTCCATCCCCTCCTCCCCTCCTCCTTCATCTCCCCTCCCTACCATCATCTCCTCATCCTCTTCCCCTTCTCCTCGTCTTTCCCTTTATTTTTCCTCTCCTTTTCCACAACCCCTCTACTCCTCTCCTCTTCTCTCCCGTCTTCCCCTTCGTCTTCGAGGGTGGAGGGTGGAGGACAATAAAGAAGGAGGAGGGGCGGAAACTGTGTGCCATCAGAGCAGACAGGTATTTCCACACCTAGAGGCAAGGTGAGGTACGGAGGGAGAGAAAGTTGTGGGGGAGAGGTGGAGGAGAGTAGGGGCAGAGGAGAGAGAGGGAAGGTGAGAAGGTACCGGTGTGTGAGAGGAGGAAAGTGTGTGTGGAGAGAGGGACGGAGAGATACCTGTGGAGAGAGGAGGAAGTACGAGTAGAGGACTGAAGGACGGAGTACAGGTGAGAGGAGAGAGGGACGGAGGGAAAGTAATGGGTGGGTGAAGGAGGGAAGTACATGTGGAGGAGAGGTGGGCGGAGAGAAATAAAGCATGAAGAGGAGGAGGAGGAAAGTATGTGTGGAGGTGAGAGGGATAGAAAATATGGTTGAGAGGAGGAGGAGGTAGGAGGTGTACGCAAAGACAGGAGGGAGTTAGAGGAAGCAGTGGGTGAGATGGAGGAGGAGAGTAGGTATGGAATTAAAATGAGAGGAGGAAAAATTATGACGATACATGTATACTTGTCCTTCAGAAATCGTTTGGAGGTTACGACTAACACTTCTCCTATTAGTGAGATTGATGCAAGGATTACGGGATTAAGGCGTCTGGCAATAGATAGATAGATAGACAGACAAAACAGGAGACTCCCCACATCCATCAATCCCTCCAAACAAGGGCGAGAGAAAAAAGGGAGAGACCATCACACAATAAACAGTCAGGGAAATCCACAAATATAAAAACTGAAAATTATGTTCTACACTGCCGTTAAGTTAATCTGGACAGCCAATCAAGACGTCAGGTTAATGATCCATAATGATGCATAGGTTAATGATCCATAATGATGCTTTGCCGGTGCTGTATCTGGACTGGAAAAAAACAAAACAGCGTATATTATGCTTTTGTACGATTCTATCCTGAACATGCTGGGCTGGGGAATAGTCCTTTGAATCCTATCTATCTATCTATTGCCAGACGCCTCAATCCCGTTTGGGGTGGCCACAAACAAATCGCCTCCAAGTCGCCCTGTCCCCCGCCATTTCACTCCCCTGCTCCCAACTCACTCTCTCTCTCTCTCTCTCTCTCTCTCTCTCTCTCTCTCTCTCTCAGTAATTTCAAAACTATAATCTTCAGCGATAATCGAGGGGTGTATTGTGAATCCTGTATCGACTGCCATATTATCAGGTCCTATGATAATTCTGTATACAGTACCTAGATTAGATCCATTAGGAATCTGCGCACCGATAATGACTACATCCTTCAATCTCTCTCATCACTTCCCTCAGCCTCCTCACCTCTCCTCTCCTCTCATCACCTCACCCAGTTTCCCTCACCTCTCATAACATCAGCTCTCCTTTCCTCTCCTCTCCTCTCCTCTCCTCTCATCACCTCACCTCTCCTCTCCTTTCCTTTCCTCTCCTCTCATCACCTCTCCCTTCCTTTCCTTTCCTCTCCTCTCCTCTCATCACCTCTCCTTTTCTTTCCTATCCTCTCATCACCTCACCTCACCTTTCCTCTCATCGCCTCACCCTTGGCCTCACCTCACTTCAGTTTCCCTCACAGACAGGTTAATTACACAGAGTAGACACCTTTCCCAGTGAAGAGGTTAATGAGGGTTGCACGTCCCTCTTCAGCTGAATAATATCATGTGAAGACAGTAAGAAGACAGAAAGCACGCCCTCGGTATGAAAGGGTTAAGACTTAGTTCTCCTACATGTTATCTTTATCTTATCATTTAACACTTCCTTAGCACCTTCTTGTGTATTATTGATGCAAATTATACCAAAATTAACACTTCATAAAAAACATACAAGAGTGTTAACGTGTAGATTAATATGGATAATTCGCTAAGGAAGAGGTGTTACGAGGAGAGGAAAAGTCTGAGGGAGGGACAGGGAGGAAAGTAGATGTCAAGGTGAGAGAAAGTAGCACGTGAGATGAAGGTTTTGTGTGTGTGTGTGTGTGTGTGTGTGTGTGTGTGAGAGAGAGAGAGAGAGAGAGAGAGAGAGAGAGAGAGGTGAAAGGGGAGGAGGGTAAGAGGAGAAGGGAGGGAGGGAGGGAGAAGGGAACCCCAAGAAGTACTAAATATCCGGTCCTCCCCTTCCCCCTCCCCTCCCCCTCCCCTCCCTAAACCTCCCCTTATTTTCCTCTTCGTCTTCTGGATGTATATGTAGATCACTATGTATAAGTTTTATGTGTGTACAAATGTATTACTGTTTGTGACCTCTGTTTCCTATTCCATTCACCGATCTTGTGTACGTGAATATGTATATACATATGGTATATATCAGTATGCTCAAACAAATTCCATGTAACTACATACAACAGCACTCTTTATACTCACTGTACAGTTTAATACATGTATTACTGTATATAAGATTACTAATTAGTCCACTTTAAAATTATTGACCAATCACACGTACAGTATATTGTAATCTAATATAATACATTAATAGGCTCGGGAAGATGACTACCTAAGTATCATCTTCCTTTTGAGATATTGTACAACTACTATTTTTATATGTACAGTATTGTGTATCTCAATAAATGTATCAAATTCAAATTCTTCGTCTTCTCCCTTTCCGTCTACTTTCCTCCCTCTCATATTCTTTCTCCTTTACTTTCCACCCCTCCCCCCTCCCCTCCCTTCATTCCTCCCCGTCGTCTCCTCTTCCCTCTGCTTCTCCTTTCTTATATGCTCCCCTTCTTATTTTCCTCCCCTTCCTCTTCCTTCACCCTGCTTTCCTCCTCCTCCTCTCCCCTTCCCCTACTTTCCTCTCCATCTTCTCTTCCGTCCTCTTCCTTCTTTCCTCCCTGTCCTCTCCTCTCCCTCCCTTCTCCCTTTCCTTTTACCTCATTTA
>NC_136982.1:37976762-38026762 GCF_032717465.1 Coenobita brevimanus
CCCTCATCAGATCAATCCTTCCCACCGCGATCCCTGCAGCAGCCTAATCTTTCCCATCCTATCCTTCCCTATCCTCAACCAGTGTGCTGCACGTAAATCCATCCCTGTATCAGTGTTAGTTTGGCCTTTCTGCTGAGGGAGGGAGATGGTACGCAGAATTAACCCTTACCCACGCTGGTCAAGTACGAATAAGATAGGGCTGGCTTAGTGTTGTGTCTGTATTGAGAGCAGGACATGGAAAAAAAAATGCTGTTGTATATATCAGCAATATGAACAACAGGGTGCAACTATGTTAGTATATGGAAGGACACACTGCCAACACCTATATAAATGTACGGTATGGCTGGATTTCCAACTCTGACCCAAGGCGCAGCATATTGGGAAGGCACAGTGGAAGTCGCCGCGGCTCCAATGAAGTCACAATATACTCCAATGCCACTAAACCCACCAGTAACATATGTCCATGAATTACTCCGGCCTAACCTACCTCGTCTTATTTCTCTCTAATCCACTCTGTCTTCCCTTTACCTATTCTGTCTTGTTCTACGCTGCGTATTTCACTCAACCTGACCAATCACTGAGATCCAACTACCCCAGTTCTGCAGCCGCTGCTACTACTACTACTACTACTACTACTATTCGACCACCACCACCACTACCACTACTACGGTACTACTACTACTACTATTCCACCACCATCATTACTGCAACTACTACTACTACTACTGCTGCTACATTATTCCACCATCACCATCACCACCACTACTACTACAGTACCACAACAACTACTGCTATTATTACTACTGTACTTTTATACAATCCACCCAGTCCTGGCCTAACCCATGCCATCCAGACCCATCTTCTCTGTGTCCACCCACCCCAGCCTACCGTGGACCAAGCTGGGTGAACCTGGCCTAACCTGTGCTAATGAGGGGTGTCCTTGCCGCGACCCAGCCCCGCCCCGGCACAAAGCAAGGGACCTGGTGGACAAATGGCAGCACCGGCACAGTTTACCAGCCCGTGACTTTGATGGACGACACGGTGCGGGGGGATCGATTTGATGGGGGTAGCGGGTGAGGGAGGGAAGGTGTGGGTAGGCAGGTGGAAGATAGCTGAGGACTGGAGGGGGTGAGGTGAGGGAGGAGAGGTGTGGGTAGACAGGTGGAAGAATGCTGAGGATTGGAGGGGGTGAGGTGAGGAAGGAAAGGTGTGGGTGAGCAGGTGGAAGAAAGCTTAGGATTAATGCCTTTTAACTGTGCGAGGGTCATTTAGACAGATAATAAATTTTTAGTGTCACAGTCTTCACCTGTCATACGACCTACAGAATCTTCAATTACGCTGCTGCGTGAATTGGTAAAAGGGGGAAACAAACTCTATCCAAGAGTCTGACCGGCAAGAGATTTGAACTCATGTTTTTCTAGCTGCAAGGTGAAAATGGAAAGACCACCGGCCACCTTAAGGGCAGGTGAGGGTAGTAAGGCAGGAGCACAGCTTGGGGAGAGGAGGGGGTAAATTTAAAAAAATCGTCACGGAGCAGAAGGATAAACAATATATCACCGAACTGAAACACTCAATGAAACTGCAATACATTAGCAATTACAAACCAGAAATACAGTTTACTGTAGTTGTAAAGCGGACTACAAAGACAAAGGTGTAATACCCGCAACTAAAAAGCCAAACAAGTCAAAACACTACGATATCGTGTAACAAAACATGTACCGCAGCTATGAAAGTTAAACAAAGCCTTAATGTATTTTGATTAGCCTATGTTCTACACGAATAATATACTGCCAACCTTTCACCTCGTCTGTACTGACATCATTATTTACTTTGTTCTACAACCCCCAGCCTATTGTTTACTGTCCCCTCACCCCTTTCTCTGTCCTCCCCTATCACAGCCTTGTACAGCTGGTTCATCCTCCTGCACACTGCTTACTCCAGCACCATGACGCCTACCATCATAACAATCATCCTCGTCCCTCCACCTCCTTATTTTTACACTAACCTACGGTAATACTCCCCCCCTCCCTCCTCCATAAGCGGATTAATAAAGACTATATCAAACCTCTGCAGTTTGAAGTTTCACTATAGCAAACAAAAATCGTCTGGAAGTTGCAAAAACACAGAGAAATCGTATTCCCAGTAGAGGGACTAATCGTCACTTGTCCCCCTCACTTCCATTTCTCTGCTGTCCCCTAACACAGCATTACAGAGCTGGTTCATCCCCCTCGCTCACCCCTCCACCATTAGGCTAGACATCACAGCAATCATCCCCATCCACCCTCCCCATCCCTATTTTTACACCAACATAATACTCATCCTCCTCCCCGTCCCCTCCTTACCCCTTAATTGCCCTCTCCATATCCATTAAAAAAATTTACAAGTATCTAAATATTCTAAACAAGCAATAAATGTGTTAGTCTAAGCCTTTAACTGAATATCCACGTTAAAAAAAATCATCACTGTTCTTTACCTGTCTTTTCCGTAGTATCCCCTAACACAGCATTAATATATACTGTAACTACTCGGTTCATCCCCCTTGGCTCACCCCTCACCCCTGCACCATTAGGCTTGACATCATAACAATCATCCTCGTCCCCCTAACCATCCCTATTTTTACACTAACATGATAATCACCCCATCCCTTCCACCCCTTCCCCTTGTTACAGCCCTAGTAAGACATTAGGTAAGGACAAGGACAGACAGATACCAGGCACAGACAGTGAAAGAGAACACAGTGGCAGTAGACAGTGGCGTTGTGGACATTGGCAATCCGTAAAGCCACTCCCTTTGATTGGGTCAGCTAGGTTAAATTGGATAGATTAATTAGATCAGGTCAGTAAGGTTAATTTAGGCAGACTGGGTTCGCTAAATTAGCTTAGCTTCAAGAAATAAAAATAACCCTGACTGTCCGCAACTGCATTTTTACACGGCGTACACTGGGGTAAACTCACGACACAGCCACCTCTGAACATGACGCCAGTACCAAATCAAACGAACCACTGAGGTACCGATTGCTTCACTGACACTGCACCCCCTCCCCCGCTCTTTGCCTCTCACCCACTACCCTACTTCCCCTCCTTATCAAACTACAGTAGTCCCTTCCCTCCCTTCCATTCCCCCTTGTTACTCCAATGAAGCGTCTATGCCCCCTCCCCACCATAGCACTCTCTTATCCCTCCATGTACCAAAGCAACTCCCCCCACCTTTTCTGTCTCACCACACTACCCCCTCCCACCTCCCATCCACCACCCCCAGGGTTTGGGTTGCTTAGATCCGACCAAGCTGTTCAAAGATCTCTCTCTCTCTCTCTCTCTCCAATTGTTCTCAAACGCACCCGTATTGGAAGAATGAACATATCAAACTGAATTTAACATTTTTTCCCAAATTGGCCAAACCAAGAGGTGACTGAGAGAATTAGATAACAGTGTAAGAACTGTTGAATACTCCTGTGCTGGGACCTACGGGAGGGAGGTCTGAGAAGGGAACTGGGTCAAGATTGTGACATAGGGAGGCCTGCCACTAAGGGACACTCTAAACACAACGCAAAGCAGCTCAATGGTTCGGTCTACGCTCTCCCTATCTACAAGTATTCGACATTTGATGGATTAACGCACCATACGAGTACATATGTTTCAAGGAGGAAAACGCAAACATATATACGGTACCATACATATTCTTTGCGGGCTGAAATATGGAAGGGCTGTCTACATGAATGCCCGGTATCAGTGTTAATGAAAACTGCACTAACTTCGCAAACGATGAGTGTTGTGTGAGGCCAGTGTTCAAAGGTAATTCTCACTGCTCCGTTAACATGTCAGCAGGTGTACCTCGATCGTTTTCAGTAATGGGACTGGATACCAATTTAAAGTACCGGGTATCTAAATTTAATTTCTGAACTACTTTCATCTCGTATCACCTCCAGTCACGCCACTCTCGTAAATGTTTTCTACCAATAAGGCTCCAGGTACGAAGTCAACTTTTGTTATTGTTCATTATGGCTAATTACTATACCCAAGTTCTAATCGCAACCAGTAGCCTAATCAAGTAAACTATAAGCAATCAAGCATAATCAGTACAATTGTACTTCTGTAACTAAATTACAAGATCAGATTACAACAGCTAAATGTACTGCCCACAGAAATTTGTGAAAAAATAAATTGAAAACGACAGAAAAAAGTGTTAAGTATATTAAAAAAAACGAGAGTATAGGTAACTGCCACCTCTGTCCAAGTTACACTATACACTCTCTTCTCCACCTTGTCCCGTTACCACCAACCCCCTCCCAAAGAAACCTCCAGTCTTCAATCCTACGCCTATCCATACATCCTTCCCTTCCCCAGCCCCCCTTGCCACCATCTTCCCTCAAAAATAAACCTCCCAGACTTTCCTCTCTTTCCTCACTAAACACACTACACACTTCTTCCTCCCCCTGATCCCTTACTACTAACACCCCCCCCCCTCCACGAACAGACACCCCCAAATTTCCCTCCTCCCCCTCCCCAAATACACACACTTCCCTCCTTACCACTACACCGCCCCATCCCAGCCTTACACCCAACCCCTCCCCAAATACATTGTCTGCTTCTGTCCCCACTCGTGCGTTTTACTTTACATGTGTTTACTTATCCTACCCCCTGCCAACACTCACTAGGCCACACACCCCTTCCCCTCCCTACCCCCTGCAGCACTGAATACAATGTACAGGGGTATACTATGCCTAATATTCCATCACTTTTACTTCTCACTGTCCTTTGGTGAGTTTCGGTAGCTACCCCCTCCCCTCTCTCTCTCTCTCTCTCTCTCGCTCATGAGGGGTCCGGGAGAAACTACCGACATGTCATAACCGTATAAAGCAGACACAGTGAATTATTACGGAAACTTATGACTCTTAACTGTACTTCTTTCCCTCCACCCTTCATCCCCCCAGCTGGTCTACTATCCCACCCTCACACTCCATCTCTCCTATCCCCCTCCCTTGCCACTACACACGTCACCCAAGCACTATCCTACCCTCACACTCCTTCCCTCCTATCCTCCTCCCCCTTCTTGCCCCCTGCTACTACACACTCCATCCCATCCCTACCCTATCCTCCAGCCCCCACCCCCTGCCTTCCACTTCCTGTATCCCCTGCACTACATACTTTCCCTTTCTCTCTCCCCTCTCCTTTCCCTGTTACATCACACTTTTCCATCCCCTCTCCCTGTCACACTACACTTCTCCCTCCCCTCTCCCTGTCACACTACACTTCTCCCTCCCCTCTCCCTGTCACACTACACTTCTCCCTCCCCTCTCCCTGTCACACTACACTTCTCCCTTCCCCTCTCCCTGTCACACTACACTTCTCCCTCCCCTCTCCCTGTCACACTACACTTCTCCCTTCCCCTCTCCCTGTCACACTACACTTCTCCCTTCCCCTCTCCCTGTCACACTACACTTCTCCCTCCTCTCTCCCTGTCACACACTACACTTCTCCCTCCTCTCTCCCTGTCACACACTACACTTCTCCCTCCCCTCTCCCTGTCATACTACATTTCTCCCTCCCCCTCCCTGTCACACTACACTTCTCCCTCCCCTCACCGTCACACTACACTTCTCCCTCCATTCACCCTGCCGTCTACCCTCTCACCCCATTCGATATTCCCGGCATTAACCCTTTCAACTCATCTCCCCTCACCCTCCTGCAGTGCACTACTACATTACAAACTCCCTTTCCTTCTCTCCCTATAACCTGTCCTACCTCCCTCTCTCCCTGTCACCTATCCTCCCTACAACCCAGCTAACAAATCTCTCTCTCTCTCTGTCTGTCTCTCTCTCTCTCTACCTGCCTGCCTAGCCTACCTACCCTACCACCTTCATATAGCCTATTATACCCCTACACTACATTATCTACCGTTATGAACCAGTACTCTCTCCTTCCTTTCCCTTCCTCTCATCTACCCTCTCTCCCTGCCACCTACCTTCCCTATCCCCTTCCTATATCCCCTGCACTACATTACCTCTCCCCTCTATCTCCTACCCTTCCCTATATATTCTATTCCACACTACATCTTTTAACCAACCCTAGCTTTCCCTCCTTCTAACTTACCCCCATCCCCCCCCTACCTCATTCCCGGCACTGCATAGCCCCTCTCTCTCTCTCTCTCTCTCTCTCTCTCTCTCTCTCTCTCTCTCTCTCTCTCTCTCTCTCTCTCTCTCCATGATATACATTCCTCTCCCGCGCTTTCCTCCTCTCTTTGCCGCCTGCTCTCCCCATCAACTCTCTCTCTCTCTCTGGACAGGCGTGGTGCTAGCAATACCTAATGTGTTGCTACGCCGCTAGCCCTCTCCCCCCTCTCCACCACCACCACTACTACACCCACACGCCATCTCACCATACCTCACACATGTACCATCCCATTAATAACGCAACGCACACAATTACCACGACATCAGCATCAAACCTCTACACACACACACACACACACACACACACACACACACACACACAACGCCATCACAATGAATTACCACAACAACATATTACACCTACGCACGAACGGACATCATAGCATATAATACCACCACCAAAACGCCCCAAAGTAAACAATAAAAACATCAAGACAAACCCCATGCTTTATTACCACTTCATTAACACCACAACACAGCCTAAATAATAACCACTACAGAACTCCTATAACGCAAGCCACCTGTTACCGAATTACACTACATAAGCATCGCAATTTATTCATAGCATCGATATTATGACGAAACCAAAAGATACCTGATATATTTGTACAAGAATCATAGTAATACCGGGTAACCATGAATTTGAGAGGAACAACATGGCGGTAAAGTTTCAGTGTATTGAATTCGAAAACTTTCAAACATTATACCACACAAATAAAACTAGCTAAAAAAGGGAAACAGGATATAAACACACACACACACACACACACACACACACACTTACTATATTAATAACGTAACGCACAATTACCCGACATAAAAGTTACACACACACACACACACACACACACACCATTCACCACCACATCATTGCCCTACTACCTATAAACACCACAGCATTAACGTCCTACCACAAAAGCACCACTCCCTTAGAAACCAAAGACGCCGTAACATAAGCCCAGCGTTAAGACCACCAACACGGCTAATTCCCACACCAACATGGATAATAACCACCTCATTAACCCCATAACATAGCCTATATATCATCCTCCACAGTATTACCATTACGTAGCCCACCTGCTACCCCACCACCTACGAGTAACCATCACAATAGTGTCATGGTAACGATGGTGATGCGGTAACGGAGACTTGGGTAACTTGGACATAATACTGAAAACTATCGGGTAACCATAATTTGATGTGAACAATATGACGCGGGTGTGAACAGTAAGAAAAAATGAAGCCACATAAATTGCTAGCAAGGACACAGGGCACTATAAACACACACACACACACACACACACACACACACACACACACACACACACACACAACTTCCATCTGACAAAGGGCACATTATGATCCAGAAACACAAGTACGTACATTCCAGCGGGAAAGAAAAGAAAGAGACAGAGACAGATAGATAGACAGACAGACAGAAAGACAGATAAACAGACAGACAGACAGAAAGACAAATAAACAGACAGACAGACAGAAAGAAGGGACTACAATCAAGCGGGACGACAAAGAAAGAAAAATATAGATAGAATTAAGAACAGAAAGAATGAAATACACGGCACTGAACCCAAAGCACCACCTCTATTTGTCACGATAAAAATCAATGGTGACCTAACGGCGTCTATCTTACATCTATTACGATGAAAACAGAGGAAAAAAAAAAAACGTTATGAACCAGTAAAACCGTTTATTACGCTTAGAGAGAGAGAGAGAGGAGAAAACGAAGTTGAAGTAGAATAAACGAGGAAGAAATAGTAATTGTAGTAACAGTAGTAGTAGTAGTAGTAGTAGTAGTTGTTGTAGTAGTAGTAGTAGTAGTAGTAGAAGAAGAAGAAAATCTAAACAGAAACTTCCGTCAGTCACACCAAAAGCCACCGTAAAACAAAGGCGTCGATCTTGCATATTTCAAACCCCCAAAGGTCGTCAGTAACACCGGGTTTAGGTAAAGCAATGAATTAACCACAATGAAAAAAATAAAAGCAACACCGCAGCTACTGCTCAAAAACAACGGGACACACACACACACACACACACACACACACACACACAGACACACACACTCCGCAAAAACCGTTAATTGCATTCAAAACAAACAAATCCAAACCGACACGCACATCAATCACGAAAGAAAAAATAAATAAATAAATAAAACAGTGAGTCCATCCTTTATACTTCAAAACGGTACTACGTCAACATCACGTCGTCTGCGTGGAGTTCACAAATTATTCATACACCTGATCGATGTAAACTAACGGTATACGCATCAAGTCAGTATTCCCTAGCATAATATAGTGGTAGTCTAGATTCTAACATTCCATTCACGTCGGTTAGCAAATAATAGCCTACAATGGATCCATGTAAACTGCGGTATACGCTTCAGGGCAATACTTTCCTTTGTATGATACAGTATACTAGATGGAGTGGAGAGGCATCACAGAGGGGTGTGTGAGCTGGAAGGAGGGCAGCGAAATGGCAGGGGACAAGGTAACATGGAGGCGATTTGTTTGTGGCCACCCCTTGCACGGGATTGAGGCGTCTGGCTATATATAGATAGGTAGATGATGTAATGTAGATTCTGGCACGAACATACATTTATACAGGTTATACATGATCGATTAAATACATATCGGTTAATAATTCAGATCTCCACGACTCACCCGAAAAAAAAAAAAAAGTGGTTTTAAATGGAATAGAGTTCTTCCGCTCATATAAGGGGTCAGGATCGCCTAATGCATACAAGTACACATAGGCTAGTCAAGGTCATACATAATCCAATATACACACATACAGTAGAGTCTTTAAATTATAGCTACATTATATTTTACTGGCACCGATTGAGCTAAAACGCACAACCATTCAGATTATACATGAGTGCTTAAAATTGGGCTATTCACGCCAGTCAAGAGTTTAACACACACACACACACACACACACACACACACACACACACACACACACACACACACACGGTTATTCAAGGGCTTAAGGATACACGTTAAGTACCGTATATTCGCTCATGCGTCCCTTACTCAAATCACTACAGCACAAAATACTAAGTTTATGCATCGTAAGTTTATTAAAAATTTGCATAAAATAACCTACGCGATCACACATTAGTAACTATCACATGCATAAGGCTAGTAATTCTCAGCCATGTGCGGTATACGGTAACACACACACACACACACACACACACACACACACTCTCTCTCTCTCTCTCTCTCTCTGCGTGGCTACGGTAGGTGAGGAGGGCACAGCCGTAGCACCAGTGATTCATTCAGCAGTGTGACGCAAAGTACAATTATCCCGGGAGAAAGTGTGAAAGGGGGCAGGGACCTCGAGTGTGTGGAAAAATATTACAGGATAATAAAATACTGCATGCTTGGCTCAACGACCGAAAAGTGTGACAGAGATATACTTACTAACCGAAAAGTGTGACAGACATATTGTATTTACTAATCGAAATGTCAGACATGCTTACTAACCAGAAAGTGTGACAGACATACTTACCAACAGAAAAGTGACAGACACACTTACTAACCGAAAAGTGACAGACGTACTAGCCGAAAAGTGTGACAGACATACTAACCGAAAAGTGCGACAGACATACTAACCGAAAAGTGCGACAGACATACCTACTAACCGAAGTGTGACAGACGGACATACTAACTGAGGTGTGACTGACAGACTTACAAACCGAAGTGTGACAACAGCCACACTTATCAAAATGCGTGAGACATACTTGCTAAGTTCAAAATGTGACAGACACAGGCCTACTTACTAACCGAAAAGTGAGACATACCTACTAACCGAAAAGTGTGACAAAAATACTTACAAACCGAGAAGTGTGACAGACAGACACATTTACAGGCAGACAGATACTTTTTGACATTTAGACTGACCGACGAATAACAGTGGGTGTGAGCAGTCTACCTTCAACATCTCAATAACATGGAAAATAACGTGAAGGCAGTGACGGGTGAGATGGGAACAAGTCAGAGAAGAGCAAGATGGAAGAGGCCTTATCCTGCAATGGGTCGATGCTGGTTGATAATTACTGGTTGATCATTAGGTCCTATGAGAAAACTGGTGGTGTTAACGAGAGAACTGTACTGCAAAGGTGTACTCTTAACCTTTTACTAGGAGGGCCCAAGTTACGTATTTAGAACTCAAGGACGTCTTCGTTTTAATCTAGCTCTTTCATGGCCATTTCAGTCATCTTTGAAAGGGACTGGGTGATGGCTGGATACATGAATGGATTTTTTTTTTTTTTTTTTTTTTTTTTTTAAGGGAGCCATCTTGTGGGCTTCCAGGCTTTGGTTGCTTATACCTAGCATTAAAAACAAAAAATCGTCCACGACATATGGCTGACAAGAAATATAAAACTTTAGTTTGCATCGTGGTATAAAAAAGGCGTACGGTAAGTCCCTAATAATTGCTAAATGTGATTAGCTAACCCCCCCTCCTCTCTCTCTCTCTCTCTCTCTCTCTCTCTCTCTCTCTCAGCAACGATCGAGAAACGTCAGACACGCTCTATCATCATCACTTATCCAGAATTTATCGTCAGCTGTTAGATGTACTTCGTTACCGGTATATCACCATCGCCCCCTCAGAAATTATCGTCGACTAGAAAGCGCTTAGAGAGCGCATACCTCTGCCAATGCCATTGCCGTTATAAAGGATTCGGATCTGGATCCGTGGATATAGGATCTGGATCCGGATCCGCCCCAAAATTTTATCAATACTTTCTTGGACCATGGCCCACCTTTCCACAAAATTTCACTGAAATTCATTGAGAACTTTTGGAGATATTGTGCGGGATCCCCAAATTTAATCTTTTCTTCCTTGGCCCTGGCCCACCCTTCCACAAAATTTCGTCAAAATCAATTCATAACTTTTTGAGTAATCCAGGATCCGGATCCGCCCTAAAATTTAATCAATTCTTTCTTGATCCATGACCCACCTTTCCACAAAAGTTCATTGAAATTCATTGACAACTTTTGGAGATACTGTGCGGCATACTCCGGATCCGCATCCGGACCCGCCCCAAAATTTAATCATTACTTCCTTGGCCCATGACCCACACTTACACATAATTTAATCAAAATCCGTTCATAACTGTTTGGGTAATCCTGCTAACAGACAAATAAACCAACTCGGGCTAAAACATCCCTTCCTTGGCGGAGGTAATAAATGGGGTTTTATACACACGCTGGCGCACACTGTTTTAATAATAAATCCTTCAATCCCTTCAACCCCATGACGTATATTTCTCGTTCTTGTAATACCAGACGATTTTTGTTTTTAACTAGGGACAAAACGCTTAGGAGCCAAGAAGTTAAAGAAGGCCACGTCTAACACTTCCAGCTTAAATAAAATCGTATAAAGATAGCAAGAATATAATAAAAACTACGTCATCAGATTGAGAAGATTAATTCCGTATTCCTAAAGTATTACATGTACGGTAACGTCTTTTATACAGGTACACTCCTTTGATTCTAACTTGGCCTAAAACTACCCTCTCTCCATCAAGGTTTCTAAACTATATATAACACGAGATAAACATTAGAACACGATGCTAGTCACGAATAAGTGCTATATAAAGGCTGCAGAGCCGTATTACTGTCTTAATCTGCCACTGAGCGACGTGAAATAAGCTGCATATGGACGATAATCTGACCAAGTCTGTATTAAAAAAAAAAAAAAAAAAAACTAGCTGCTTCGTTCTTGCTACAGACAAACGATTTTTCATTCAGGATTAGGGAGACTCGTAGTGTAGGGACTGGATGCAATGTCAATTAATCCTTCCTGTTTGTTGCTGTAAGTAATGATGTTGATATGATGATGGTCGGGGTAAGCATGTGTGTTGAGGCAGGCTGGTTATTAGATCTGCCATGAGAGAAAGAGAGAGAGAGAGAGAGAGAGAGAGAGAGAGAGAGAGAGAGAGAGAGAGAGAGAGAGAAACATGAGAGCGAGCCAAAAGAAAAAAAAAAAAATCTAGTGAGAGATACCCACCTCCAACTGAGGGGTGGAAGGAGGAAGAGGGGTGGTGGAGCGTAACGAAGGCACAAAAGCCACACAGCTCACAAAGAAACACAAAAACTTGACAGAATGGTGATGCTCAGCTCACCACACCCACGCAACACACTACATACGTATCCCAAAAATCAACCGCTACAAAACATCAACAACTTCACGATAACTATGATGATGAAAGGACCGATTTGGCGCATTTTTCCCATGCTCGCAAAGAAACACTCAAAACACGATATAATGGTGTTTCCCGGTTCGGTATAGCCACATAAAAATTGCATAATAAACCTCAAGATAATGGGATCACACACACACACACACACACACACACACACACACACACACACACACACACACACACTGCAACATAAGTTACCGTATACTGTTTACAGTTTTTAACGAACCGGTAAATCTTCTCTATTCCATTTGTAAAGTAGCTACGGTACCGTAACAACTGGCAAAAGGAAACACAAATAAAAGCAATGCAGAATCAGCAATGAATGGGAAGAGGTGGCATGAAAAAAATGTAACACAAACTTGAATCCCCTCAAAGTCACCAAAAAAAAGACAATAAATCGAGGCAACTTAAACGTCCCTCATGACGTCATTGCCGCTGATTCCGCCAACTACCTAAGTCCATTATTTACATGAAGACAAATATATCACCACGGAACAAACATGAGAAAAAAAAAGTTACTGCTGAAAAGGTTAACTAAAAGGCTACGTATTCCCAATGACGTCATTCATCGTAATTCCACCCGTCAGCAAAATTTATTATTTAATCGAACCGTGGTACACCAGTAAAGTGCCCTTTGTGAGTCCGTGACGAGCGAGCAAGCACACTTTTACCACAATTTCCTTCATTATTTCTTCATGATGGGAGCTAAACAATGAAAAATATATTGGAACGAAAGACATTCACACACACACACACACACACACACACACACACACACACACACACACACACACACACACACACACACATTCCCTTGGAAATCGAGATTCCAAAGGGTTCTCCGCCTCTATGGGTAAGATTTTAGTTGAAAACAAAATTTATTGAATGAATCACATGCAGAAAGAATTTCAACTCTACGAGTACTTCCCATACGAGTAAGGTTATTAGATTCTACTTCGCGTGACGATCGGGTCAGGCTGTTCATTTCCAAACTTAACTGAGAATAAACATCGCTCGCTCCCTCGTGATGATGATGATAATGATGACAAGAAGAAGGAAGAAAAAGAGATGATAATGATAATGAAGAAAGAAATGAAAGAAAAAAGACGAAGAAAAAAGAAGGAAATGAAAAACGTCCTTCTAAAAATATACTGATAACTGAGACAGCATCAATACCTGCATTGACGTCATCCTCTTACCTTGACCCCTCATCGATGAAATAATTTACATCACCCAAAATATGTTACAAAATGAGAGTAAAAACAGTCGCTGCTACACACACACACACACACACACACACACACACCACGGGGGGAGAGAGAGAGAGAGAGAGAGAGAGAGAGAGAACTTTGAAGCAGCATAATTATCCCTAATGACATCATCCTCTGGCTCACTCCCCAACAGCAGTTCTCTATTAGGCCTACATGATCCACGTAATATATAACAAAAATATGTAAATAAATGATAACATTCGCCGGTGAAATTATATCGTCTGACGTAATAATAATAATAATAATAATAATAATAATATTATCAATAGCAAAATTTCACCGTTGATGGGATTGAGGCAGCATCAATATCCTCGTGACGTCATCCTCTCAAACTTCGCCCCAACTTAAGTATTTACGTAACCCAAGTATTAGTGTCAATTAGCCTATCTCCCTATTCATCTATCCATCAATATCTCCCTACTTATGTATCTATCAATATGTTTCTATCCTTCATCCCCTTTCGTCCCATCAGGATCATAAATAACTAAGACTAGGTTATTTAGTCCCAGCATTAATATGAGTGACCAGTCGCTCCCTTTGCATGACTCAATGTGGGCAATATACCACAATCACATGTTCGATGCACTGTTGCCTTTAGGTGACTCTACACCGAATGACAAGCCAAATCACTTCCTATAACCGAGGAATCCATTTACTACGCCGGGTGGTAACCATACGATCAAATGACGTCCGGTGGTCTAGAGGTTTTGGCGCTCAAACCGGATGGGGCCCGTAAAGACTTACATCATAAGGATGCTTTTGGTAACTGCTCACATCAGCCTATGCCCCTAACGGGCGCTAGAGGCTAGTTACCCTCCCAGTCACCCTCCCCTTCAGTGTCGGGTAGGAAGAGCCTAGCCCCGGACCCCTACGTTCATTATGAAAGCGTATAAAGTTACTTCCCCCAAAAAAGACAAAAAAGATACCGGTATCTTCAAAGCAAAAATCAGTCTACCAATGACGTCATTCAACCTTCGCTCCCTACTCCAAGATTATCAAAATACCTGACAAAATAACGATAAATATGTAACACTAAACACAAAAATGAAACTAAAATGCATACCTGACAAAATCTATCTATATATAGCCAGACGCCATAAATCCGCAAGGCATGTCTTAAGTATATGAGAGAGGGGGGTGTGAGTTGGGAGCAGGGCAGTGAGATGGCGGGGGACAGGGCGACTTGGAGGCGATTTGTTTGTGGCCACCCCAAACGGGATTGAGGCGTCTGGCAATAGATAGATAGATGTCTTAAGTTGGCTGTTATACGAGGAGGGGCACTAACCCTCTGTCAACCCACTTGTTGACACGTAGGGGACACGTATGGGTTGGGTGTATGGTTACTGCCCCAATAAAAATGATAAAAATACTTTAAAAAAAAAATGAAACTATCAGTGCGTTACCCCCACCCGAAAAAAAAAAAATCAAAATCTTTTAGTGACTCCGCCCACTGAAATCCTTTTATTTCCCCAATGCAACAAAAACACCTTCATAAATACAGTATACAAAGGTAACCAAAATACACACCAATATATTATAAGGCACTATTAAAGAGGACATAAATCAAAGCTGCATCAATCATAAGACAAACGTGATACGGACATCTCGTGACGTCATCCCCACCGACTCCGCCCCCTTGTGAAGTTCTTTATTTTCTTAATCCAACTACACAAGGTCCGCCTTCCCCTTGATCACCACTGGACCTTGACCCTAATGGACCATCCCTGCAGATTTTACGGCGATCAATACCTAAACGAGACACTCGGTTCAAAATATAACTCTCTCCCTCTCTCTCTCACGAAAATGCAGCATAAACAGGAAAGCAGAGGGTGGAAAATCTCTCTCTCTCTCTCTCTCTCTCTTAAGCGATAATGCAGCAAACGGGAAAGTAGGATTGGGCGGAAAATCTCTCTCTCTCTCTCTCTCTCTCTCTCTCTCTCTCTCTCTCTCTCATGGTGATGTAAACAGAAGTCAGATTAAGACTGGGTAATAAATAAGACTAGCTCTCTCTCTCTCTCTCACTCTCTCTCTCGGGAAAGCAGTAAAGCAGGATTAAGGCTGCACAAGAAATAAGATCCGATGTTATGATCCTTGAGAGAGAAAGAGAGAGAGAGAGAGGTATGCAAGGATTAAAATTTTATATGCAATCACAACGAGACATAACTTGTAAGACATCTGGAGAGAGAGAGAGAGAGAGATTCACAATAAATATTCAACCGGAAGAGGGTATTTGATGTTCTCATTTTAAACAACACTTTCACTTTCAACGAAACTCATGAAAGGAGGTTAATGTTCAAAGGCTGAAAATTTGGGTCGCATAAGTGGCGTTGGATATTTCGTAACAGCTCTTCCTTAGCGATTTACTCAAGATGATGCCTCGGAATCCTCTGACATGCTGTTAATGAAATGCAGGTCGACATTAAAACGATATAAATAACAGACGATTTTACACAAGAATCCCCTGTTACTGAAAGGGTTAATTATGGCTTTATCTAAACCCCTCCAGCTCCAAAAATCTCCCCTGAGCTGAATAAAACCGTCTGGAAATAGCAAAACTAATAAAAGTGGAATTCTCTTAGTGGAAATGTTCAAGTAGGTGAAGGTAAAAGTGGGCGGTGGATGTGCGTGTTGTGTTTATCGTAGGGCTTCCACGTGCACTTGTTTTGATGAGCTGTCTGTATGTCAACTCCACACGCAACTTACCTTTATGGTTGTTCCTCTTTCATAACATTCTAACACACACTCGACGAGGAGTTCTGAAGCTCTACTTTATCCTATTTTATAGCAAATTATTATATTTAGACAATTACTGATACCTACTTTGGCAACGAGGCCGAATTATATAATCGTTTAGTGGCGGTAAATAAGAACGTTTTGTATCGTTGTCGGGGGGGTTTGTGGAGTCTGTAACATCTAGACTGGTGCTGGTGGGATGCCTTCGCGTAGTGGCGTTGAGGTAACTGAACAACCTACCAGTTTGTGAAAACGCCCCTCAATTCCCTCCCCATACCCCCAAAGAAGGGTGGTGCACTGCAAGACATGGGCAACTTCAATCTGCAATCCGCCAAGTTCACGCTTGAAATTAAGCATGAGTTGCAACTACTACTACCACTATAATTACTATTACTACTACAACTATATAATTATTTTTATCATTATTAATACTGCTACTACTACTGTTACTACAACTATTACTAGTAGTAGTAGTAGCAGAATACTACAGGTAAGTTAAAGTCTCGCGGTAGCAAGGATGGTTTCCTCTCGCAGTCACTTAGAATAATAAAAAAATTTCTCTCAGACTGAATTTTCAGTTATTCAGTGCAATATTACCACATGGAAAAGTAAACATCGCTCACAGCTTATAAAACCTAAGAGTAACGATTTTTCCTTTATATATATTTTATCACCCATTCTCACTTACAATTTTTGCAGTAGGTTTGCAACAGTAATGACTGGATGAGAGTTGCAACATACTACGATACATAAATTTGCAACAGTATTAGCACCGCACAAAGTAATTCATGGGTTGTTCTATTATACAGATACGACTGCAATGCATATAAATACCAAGTCAGGATTTAAGAAAGACCAACATCTCTCGGTAAAAATCTACATATCGTCCGTACCTAACCCGTTACGAATTCGCAAATTATGTAATTCATATCCAACTACCTGAAATCTGAGTAATTACAGAAAACGAAAACCCAGCACTGACGATATACAAACATTTAATTGCATAAACACAATCTGTAACAAATGGGGAACCTGTCCTGCCCATACTACACAAGTAAAATTATTGAAAATAAAAAATTAATAATGTAACAATTACCGATTTCGGTTGCACACTCTACCACGTCAGTAGTAAACATACGCAACACTGCCACATGCTAGCTTTGACATGAATATAACAGTGAACTACCTTACGGACAGGCAAGACTCGCGAGCGGTAGGTGGGATAACAAAGACTAATTCTCTGGACTTGCCAAACTTAACTCACCCCTTTGCCGATCCTGCGGCGGATCTCGTACTTCTTGCTGATGTGGCTGTCGATCTCGGTGATACCTTCCCCTTTGTCACCCATAATGTCGATGTGTATATCGTTGATCTATATAAGGGAGGAGACTCCAATGCCACGCTATAGCCACTCCGGGAGATACAGCATCGCGTGTCCTCCCTCCACCATTGTATCGCTCACACAGCTGACACGAGGACAGCGAACCCGGGCCCCCCGGCATCTTTCCTCCGCAAGTAAACTAGTCCCTAGCAACATGTGTAAATAAACTGTTAGTCTAGTATTCATTGTTCGTACAGTGGGTAAAATATTGTGAACACAATGTATTGGATGAATAAAGCTCTTGTATGATATATAATAATGGTTAGAAAGAGTGAATAAAACCTGCGGAGTAACACTGAGTTACCTGTTACCATGGCAACGCGTGTGTCAACAGCTGATCCTGACTCGTCCTGTCACTTCGGTATCATTGAGTCTTGCGCTCCGTGGTGTTATGATTATAATGCGGCAATTTTTGTTATTTAACATATTGGAGGACGAAAGACTACTCTTACGCTGAATAAAATTGTTTAGCGGCAATCTAACTGGGTAGTCCAAATAGTTTGTTCTACAAGAGTTAATCACTGGAACAAATAGAACCGGTACTTATATTTACGCTATCCATTTCATAAGGCTCCGGATTACAATTATTATATGGTTGACAGGGAAATTTGTCAGTAGAAACTACAAATATCGGAGACTAAAGATATTAACATATACTACTGGGTCAGATACTAACATAAACTACTGGGTGGGAGAATAATGGAAGCTGTTCAGCAAGAATATTGGAAATTCTTTTTCAGAAAATGAAGGGTACAAGTGTTTCTATGTATTCTTTACCTAGTTAACAGTGTGTATATACCCCATTGGAGCCCAGTGTCCTGAGTATTGGACAGAACTGGGATTTTTCAAGTCATTAGAAAGTAGGGAACCCCCGGGTAGGGACTTATGAGCTTCGCGACTATGAGCTGATAGGCGGAGGGCGGTACGCTTAGTACCCTCCCAGTGCAATGCCGCGCCCAGTACCCCTGGGATCCAATGGGTTAATGACTGGCAAACCCATCAGTCTCTTTAACCCGTTGGAGCCCAGTGTCCCTAGTATTGGACAGAACTGGGATTTTTCAAGTCTTTACAAAGTAGGGAACCCCCGGGTAGGGACCTATGAGCTTCGCGGCTATGAGCCGATAGGCAGAGGGCGGTATGCTTAGTACCCTCCCAGTGCAATGCCTCACCCAGCAACCCTGAGATCCAATGGGATACAGTGAATATGAAATGTGTATCATCAAAATCAGTTCATTTCAAGTATGAGATTACTTTTGTAGGGGTATTAAATTTTGCTTAACCTGTTTGGGCGCCGTGCCACTAAAACGAACATTAAAAGACAAGGAACACCTTTATAGCCGCACCCACCCCTTCAGTATTCTAAAGGTAAAAAAATATGTACGGGTTAGGCTTTTAAATGAACCTCTCTGGCTCACAGGCCGTTCTGATACAACTAACTCCCAGTTCTTGCCCATTTGCGAATGTTCCGGATTTTCGGCACGATGCAGGTACTTGGTCGACTATAAAAAATAGCTGCACACCCCACGCACCTCAGACACACCCCAGATGCACACCCAAATACTTTGTTCTGCCCCTCTGTGTCCTGTTTACAGCTATTCCGGCACGACGCAGGTACACAGTCGGTTAGATGAACACTACAACGCACCTAAGATACACCCTAGAAACGTCCCAGATGCACACCAGTAACTCCCTCCACCTCGCAACACACTGCTCATATGGCCCGAACTCCTTCCTTTAAAATGGTATACCGAGTGAATGGGTTCATAACAGCAAGGGACACACTGGGTTTGACTGCCCCCCCTTCCCCCTATCCTAATGGGTGAGTGGGTAAAAAATGCTTCAGTCTCATGAAGGATTTTGTATGCGCTTTCTGCTTAGTCTTACATTAGGCTTGAAAAATTTAGTGGCAAGTTATTCAATTTTCTAATTGTTGACCAAAGTTAGAACAAGACAAAACTGCTTCTGATTTATCGTCTTCATCCTGACTCCTTTTTCTGATTTAAAGTGGTAAGGTAGGACTCAGAAATAGTGAAAGTATGAAGTAGAAACATCAAGCACAGTGAAATTTGGCACATCATCATTCACACATCATTCATACGCCCAGTTCTCTCTCCTCACAAACCAACTGCTGTTTTTTTTCTTTTTACAGATGACCATATTCACCTTCCTGATAGTCATTGTGAAAGAGGAGGGGGGGTCAAACCTTTCGTCACATGCTCCTCTGTACATAATTCATCCAACCAACTCTGTCCTGTCAGTTTCCAAGTCTCATTAGTATGTGTGTTATGCACTTCATTAATGCACCCTACACATTACCCAGTCAGATTAAGATCCGGTACAGTACTTTGCTTTCTCACACACATATATTACCATATCTATCCACCATTTTCTTATCTTACCATGCCTCCCTCCACCTTCAAACTCACACATGTGTACCCTTTGCCCCAACCTGTATGGAGCTGGAGAGGGATGCCTTCACGCAGTGGCACCAATATAACTAGATGGATCAGCAATCCAATTATACACTGTGCCTGTGAACGTCCCTCAACTCCCCCCCTCCCCCAAAAAGAGGGATGGTGGACTGCATCGTCAGCCTGCCATCCCAAAGGTTCACATTCAGATAAGCCTAAAGCCCTGACAACAACAATAATAATCTTGTCACACTGATTCTCATTGTATGATAAAACAGATCAAAGCAACATAAAAGACAGGATAATAAAACTTGCCACAACACAAAGCTTCATTTAATATTTAAAACTGTACAGGGTAAGGCGGTTTCAATACAGTATAAATCACACGAGCTGGCTCCATTCTCGACCTCCTGGCATCTCGTAGCATCACACTGAGGACCATATTCTCACTGATTAGAAGGCTATGTTAGCACCTAATCCTTAACAGTTTGATCTGCATTTTACATTATTGTGATGAATGTTATCTGCATCATTTTCATGTCAACACAGGTTGCAAAAATAATATGTAAGAACATATTACTGTAATAGTTACAGAAAATAAATGATAAGAATGAGGTGCTAATGAGCTTCCTTAACCAACAAGAATACTAGCCCGAGACTGTAGCCTAATATTCACTCACTAGGCTAGGAGTCTTTCATAATCACACAGCATTTTTTTATTTTCTTTCACAAGTTCATCTAACTGTTAATGGTATTTGGCCCTTTTCTAACAAATCTGGGCCTGAAAACAGTCTGAATGTGAATAGCAGAGCTGCCTGCCCATGTGGTGGGTGCTGGATGGCTGCAGCAATACAGGCATACATATTACACTGTTCATAGGTTAACACATATCATTTAAGATGACTTGCTCCACTTCCAACCTGATTTTCATTCACTCTCTCCTTCTGCTGTGTGATTATTGAATGACCCATTAACATTAAAAACCTAGGAACATATGGAATTTATATTGGGAATGCTTCATTATCAAATCACAAGGAAGGAGTGTGTGTTCTGATAACTGGAAGTCATTTTCAATACAACCTATAGTACTGCCTTCAGAAATCACACTAATAACCAGTTTGGAATGAGTTTTAAATGATAGTAACTGGATACAGGGTGGCTATACAGTATTTACAAATACTGTATATCCATATGATTATCTCTTCTGTATAAAGGACAAACAATACTCCCTGGCTTAAATACAATTTCATATCTGATTACTGCTGTAGGTTCTATGAGGAATCAAAGTAAACTAATATCATATACATTATGAAAAACAGAAAACAATGTTTGTCTTCAACACACTTCTACTTACCAAAAGTCCAGCACTGCATTATTATTTTCATGCCATGAAGGCTTTCAAATAATGGGTACTATACCTATTCTGATGCTAGTTCACATTTCACTGCAGTAGTTTTGTATATAATAAGTGATATCCAGTACTTACAAACTTAACTGTCCATATTTTGCTGTTATCTTACATATTATATTCACTACAGTAGAATTCAGAATCTCTGTCATACAGTAATAAAAGTACTTGACCACTTTCCACTGTGAAGTAAACATTACTGACATAGCAGCACAAATACTGTTTACTTATTTCTCTAAATGCTCAAGTATAAAACATTAGCTCAAAACTATAATGAAGCTAATATTTTTATCACTTTACAAATGTTCTCAGATGTTACTCATGGTTTCATGTTAGGATGAGGATTGGGATGAAGATAATGATGATGTCAAACATTCTCTAATGTTACCTGTAAAGGAGGATCTAGAAATCATTCAAGCACTGGGATAACTCCAGTAAGGGTCATACTAGATGGCAGCACATTAGTTAAGGCAATCATCTGTGAACTATACTGGGAAATGGATTATTTCTGTATAAAAACCTGATACAGATACCTGTACTACTATTACTGTTTTTCCTTTTCACTGCTGTATTAAACTGAACCAAGAATTACAATTCAACTTCGCTGTATACAAACATCCCTGGAAGCTCAGTTTCTTCACAATAATGCAGTTTAGCTGAAGTGCCTTCTAAACTGAAGTGACGTTTGCAGTAATAGTGCACTTTACCTTCTGGATATGATTATTTATAGTTCTGTGAAGAGATTGTATTTTCTCATTAGGTCCTATTCTATACAAGATGCGTTATCCCAAACTGATTTACAGTTAATTACCACGCAGTTATGGGGATTATTCTGTCACACGGTGACTGACATTAGGATGGGATTGTGGCTTTACCTGAACTTTATACAGTTTCACTGCTGGGTTGGCCAAGGAAGCTTATATACTGGAGATGCATTTTAAAATTTTTGGTTAGGATATCAGAATTTCCTCACCAGTAATCAAGGACACATCTCAGACAGTCACACCTGGCTGACCTCTGTGCTTGTGTTTCTATTTACAGTATACAACTTGATGTGGTTAAAACACAGTACAGTAATTAGAAGAATAGATGCAGGAATTTTCAATAAACTCATATCCCTTAATACTAGTCTTCCACATGTGGAAGTTAATGAACTAATCTGTAATTCATTCTCCAGACTGAAAAAAGTATATCAGAACCTAACCATATCATTTAATGCATATCATTATAAAACTGAGCATTTGATATGTACACTCATTCTTGCATGAAGTTTAGTAGATTATTGTACATATACCTACTGATTCAATTACTTACAGTACGGTACTACTATCCTGTATTTTTTAGAGGATAAATTTAGAAAATGGCATATCTGCAATACACTAATTTTTCCTATGTAAAGAATCAGCACACATACTTTCCTAGTTAACACTCTACTCATACAATTTTAATGTATAAAACTGCCACAAATAGAAGCCAAACAATTGCTTTTATCACAATTTAAACATTACTGTGCTAATAATTATCTTCTAATGTAATAAAAACTGACAGTGTACTTGTTAAATTACATTCATCAATAGTAAGATATATTACTAAATCAACACCCACCATTTCTGAATCTATACAATACCCCTTCTTTTAACTGGTGAGGCACAAACTTTCACATATTAAGTCAGTTAATTCACTTTACCTAGAATATTAAGCATTCTAAAACCAGGTAACAGCCAATTTCTTATTAACCCCCACAGTCCCTGGAGGGACTCAGGCATGGGAGGACCCAAGAGTAAGCTAACCTAGTCCAGAAAATATAAATCACTGAATCTGGGGACTTGTCTTTCATTTTTTTCTTGCCATCCCCTGGTGATTTTCTTAAGATAAGGATTCACTTTTTGAACTGGAGAGGTTAGATGTGGCCTTAATAAGGCCCATCAGCATGAGAGACCTTTCCTAAGTTGAATAATAACCATGCAGTAGCTGCAAGTATACACTTAAAAAAAAAAAATCACTCAAACTTAAGGAGATAAAGAGTAGCAGACCACCCTATGTTCCTGGTTTAAATGAAATGGACTGCAGTAGCCTCATCTCAGGCTCTCCCATGCCCGAGGCTTAAGTTATTTGTTACTCTACTTGATTTGCTTTAAAATTCCCTGAACAATACCTTCAGATGCTTAAACTTGGTAAGTGTAGAGACTAAATGTAGTATAAATGGTATATGACCATATCAGCCTTCCTGCTGATGTGTCTGGCACTGTCACCCTGAACACAGCCCATTCAGGAGTGATGTCACACTTTATTATCTTAATCTGGCCAGAACCAGACAAAATCTTTTCGCTTAGAGAAATTTCTCCTTCGGTAAGGGTTACTGAATGATATATTTTTCATCTGTTCTTTATGGCATTTAGTGCTTTTTAAAATTCAACACATAACCACACCAGAACTAGGTGATCCATTTCACTTTGGTATCTTTGATATTTATTATTCAAACTTACCCTATCAGAATAACAGCATAATTCTTGGCAGACACTAACACTGCATACATGGACATACTGCTGGCTAAAATACAACATGAATGTGGAATATACAGTGGCTACCTTTCAAGAGTGTATTGGTACCCTCACTCTCATTGATAAATAACTTGAAAAAAATGATAACGCTTCTTACTGTCCATCTGGCATACTGTAATGTCTTGTTAAAACATTACTTAAATCCTCTTCAGCAATTCTTCTTACTAAATCTTCATTCGACACATGAATAAAACTTCACTTTCTCCTTCAGTCTCTTCAATTACTTTAGCTATGCAACATGGCATAATTTCAGTACGTGTACAAAAACACTCCATCAGATAATATTCTTTCCACTAGGTAAATGCCTTTATCCTTTATTTCTTGAGTCTTCCAGCCTTGGCATCAGTGATGGCACCCCACAGTTCAAAGATAAAGTCATCGGTGAAACCAAAAGCCTCCAAGTCTGAGTCATCAACAGCCTCTGCAAACTCCATTGTGTTCTGCTTTTGCTGCCCCAACTCCCAGATCTGTGCCGCTGTTGGAGGGGGAAGCTATGTTAAAATTATTAACACAAGATGGGACAGGTGCTGTAGAGGGACACCTTCACATGGTGGCAATGATAACAATTACAATATACACATGTCCCTCGACTCCATATGCCTAGAAAGAAGGATGGTGGACTGAAGGAGAATGACAACTTCTGCCTGCAATCAACCAGGTTCATGTGTAGATGAACCTGGGGTCACAAAAGTACTAACACGGGGGAAAAAAAAAATTCTATTCCATCAATCTAAGGTACTTCACTTCACTCTAAGGGAATGTCTGTCACCTTCCTCCCTGACAAATCATATAAAAGAAAATCAACTATAGGCAAAGAGACACACAATGCCTCTCTTGTCTTAGGAATATTATCCAGCAGACAAAAGTGAAAGGAGTTGAAATGCTAAGTAAACTCTTATCCCTGACTAATACTACATAAGGGAGTTATGCTAATTCAACTGAGTGGAATGACTAGAAATGGAAGGGTGGGAGATTCATGGTTCTGATTTAAAACATAGGGATATTTATGCTTCTTCTGTGGCAAGAACAAAAGAACTACTGATCCCTTGCCAAGCTGCAGACCTCATATGAGGCACAATAATGGTCAGCATAAGATAAGCTGCCAGCCTCATATGAGGTACAGTTGACACTGGGTTTTAAAGTGATTCTGGGATGTAAACTACTTTATATAGAATCAGCCTGGCAGGGGTTAAATCTATTCTACACTCTAAAATTGCCATCTCTCTATATTCAGTGATGTACTGGACTGTAAAAAGAAATTAACACTTGAATATGGAAGTGGATGAATTATAAGTCAAGACAGAAAGCAATAGTAGTAGTTCTTGTAACCCCAAGTTAATCTGAATGTGAACCCTGAAGACTGCAGGCTGAAATTGCCCCCCCCCCCTCCCTTGCAGCCCACCATCCTCCTTCCAGAGGATAGGGAGTGAGTTGAGAGATGTTTGTATAAAAAAGCAATGGAGTTGCCCAGTTATGTCAGTGCCATTGTGTGAAGGTACTCCTCTCCAGCACCAAGACAGAAAGAAACATGATTATGCGAGGATGGAAAAGGTGAAAAGCCGATGAAAGAATATGACAGGTGACACAAAGTAGAGAAGGATGTGCAAGTGACTGCTTAAGGGAGGCGTGAAGATATTAATGGATGTATTATGTACAGAAATGGGACTTTAGTGCTTCTGTGTGGCAGAGGAGTGTGTTAATTATTAAGTAAATGAAGTGAGCTCTAAACAGAATAGAGATTAGGTAAAGGAAAGAAACTGGTTATGGGAAGGTGGAATTATGGAAAAATGATTGCATACTTTTTTTCTTTTTTTTAATGTCTTGGGGAATGTGCAGAAAGGATGGGAAGAGGGGAAGAAATAAGAAGTTACATGGGTTATCTTTTAACGAGTAATACATAAAAGAATATTGCTGTGTGAAAAAAATGATTTTGTGGGGAGGTATATGAGTAAGAGTGGTGTGAATTGGGGTGAGGCCAGCCTGATGGCAGAGGACAGGATGATAAGGAGGAATCTCATTTGTACCCACTCTTTCTGGGGTTAAGGTGTCCGGCTACTGATAAATAGATAGAATGAAAGATATACAGACAGACAGGTTTCAGGGACTGATGGCAAGCTAAATGTACACTAGAAGGGCATACTGCACAGTACTCCATTTCGTAATTCTGTTTACTTCACATAAATCTGGCTATTACAAAGTGTCTCATCCATCAACAAAGTGAATTTATACATTTCCTGGTCTAAATCAATGTTGTGTTGCTATCATGATGGTTGTAAACTATCAATATTCTAGCACGGTATTTTCTCAAGTTAAATGTAAACATCAGCACTGCATCTAATACAAATTTCTGAACTTTTATAATAAGACCTATAGCAGATCAATGGGCACTTAACCCCTCTTGTTTCAACTTAAGACTACTGACTTTTCATTATTAACCCATTCACTGTTTTTGCTCTTGTGCAACCACTTCACACCCCCTAACACTTGTGCTACATATATCAGATGCCATTTTCCCACCAATATTTTTTTCTGATTTGAGCTTACTGCCTTCCCATGAAATTTTATTGATGCTTAGATTTCCTTCCACAGCTGATTTATACTGCATCTGAAAAAAGAGAATCCCCAAAGAGGTAAGCCTCTTTGGGAAGGTAGGAAGCTAACTAATTATTCTGTCGTAGCCATTCTAATAATGCTCATGTTAATTGTTCTTATGCTCAACAAAACTGACTGTGGAAGTGGAAAAAAAAATTGAATGAAGGTTTCACAGATAAGTAGCTAAAAAAAAAATAATAATAAAAATATAAAACTATTGTGGAAGCAACCCTTAATTACAGCCTTCACAACACACATATAATGGCAGTTATAATTTTTCTTACACTGTGTTATAATGGTCATGCAATAAGAAAGAAGATCAATAATTCCCTGTCAAACATTAATTAATGGGTTAACAATGTATACTGTTACTTAAAAAGTTTTCAAGTAAATTTAAAAAATTATTATTCCAAACATGAAATTTTACTTCACTAGTGAAAGGAAGGCAGAGGAAAGATTTCGGAAATGGAGAGATGGAATGGGGCACAAGAGGTTGAGAGTAAATACAAATAAAACAAAAGTGAAGATATCTTGGGCTAGTGACAGTACTGTCAACACAGTGGGAGTGTGGCTGTGTGGAGTTTGCAACAAGGGCACAGGAAGTAACTCCATCTTGTGCAGTGTTTGTGATAAGTGGGTGCACAAGAGATGTAGTGGTGTTGGAAGTATATTGCAAAAGAACACAGATTTTGAGAATGCAATGTGTCAGGGAGAGCATACAGTGATCGTCAGGTGTGAAAGGAGTGATCTTGTTGGAGAGCCTCTTGAGTGTGTGGAGGAGTTTTGTTATTTGGGGGACATGTTAAGTGCTGGAGGTGGGACTGGAACTAGCTCTGTAGCTAGGGTAAGGAGTGGTTGGAGAAACTTCAAGGAGCTGCCTCTCCTAACACTGAGGGGGGATCTCCCTCCATGCGAAGGGATCTTTGCACGCAATATGTGTTAGGAATGTATTGCTGTATGGTATAGAGACCTAAACAGTGAAGGAAAAGGATATTCAATGGCTCAAATGTACAGAAATGACAATAATTAGATGGATGTGTTACACATCCTTGAATGCAAAGCCTGGAGGAGCAAGGATTGTGACTAAAGAGCTGAGAGGAAGAATGGGACTGGAATGTATTGTTGTTGTGATGAGGAGGGGTACACTGAGATGGTTTGGGCATGCTGAGAGAATGGAGGATGACAACTGGGTATGGAAGGCAAGAAGTGTGAACGCTGAGGGTAGGGTTGCGGGAGGCAGACCCAAAAAGAGCTCGGACAAGGTCACAGAGTGTGACCTCAGGGATAAGGGATCGAATAAGGAGGCTGCCAGATTTTGAGCAGCATGGAGAGCTGCCATTAGGTGACCAGGGCCAATAAATGCATGCACATTGGAGCCTCCATAAACAATACAATGGCAGTTACACAGGTCTGACCTAAATTACTAAAATCAACACCTGTAATTCATATTTGTGATCTATTACAATACCTGTACCAGGGTCTATATGGTCTATTACACTAAATGGACATGATACTGTAACAGCTCATACCCAGATCATTGTCGTTGATGCCCATGAAGTTCTCAAGTAACGCGTTGATTTTTTCTGTGGCATAGGTTGACAAGTCATCCGGCTGTGAAAAAGAAGAGTAATCTTGTAGTGACTAACATCAATATAATATTACTTTACATAACTACATACAAATCCACTACTCCCACAGTAAATAATACCAGGCACGAGGGAGCCAGAAGGAGATGATGGAGGTGCCACATGGAAAATGTCCACAACAGAGTTGGAAGCAAAAGTCTAAATAAAGAAATCTGCTTTATCAGAAAAAGAAGTAGCAATAGTATTATCTGCGTGGAAACCATACAGGGAAACAAAGAATATAACTGATGTCAAAGTGCCACAGTGCATAAGCAGAGTTTCTGTAGGATAGGTCATTGCAATTAGAATTAATTAAATTGTCCTTAGCAAGCTGAAGGATAAAGCTGGAAGTATTCCAGGTACACATATGAACTTGAAAGCAGTGATAAGAAACAGCGAAGTGAGCATGGAAGTGAAAAAGTTACTACAAGACAGTATTGTGATACCAACTCTAAAGTATGGAAGTGAAGCCTTGTTGGAGGGACAGAAGTCAAGAGTGACAGCAGTGGAAATGAGTTATTTGAGAGGAGCATGTGACAGACTGAGAAATGAGGATGTGAAGGAGCACTGTGGTGTGTGGATGTGGATGTGATAGGAAGCATTAGGAGAAACACACTGAGGTGGTTTGGCCATGTGGAGAGGATGGAGAGTGAGAGACTGACAAGAAGAGTGTATGTGAGTGAGTTGGAGGGGGGGAGGGGGAGGGGGAGGCCTAGGATGAAATGGAGGGATGGAATGGAGAGGTTTATGAGAGAGAGGGATGTGAACTGGGAGCAGGGCAGTGAAATGGCTGGGGACAGGGCGACATGGAGGCATTTTTTTTTTTTTTTTTTTTTTTTTTTTTTTGCTCGACTCTGGGCATAGGCTTCTCAGCCTGCTCCCAAGGCCCAGTAGTCCTTCTACATATCGTACACCTCTACATGTCACCACTTCGGCACTAACACCCACTGTCCATATTGAATACATGCTAGGGCTGTCTCATACAGGACTGGTGTATTGGTATTAGCGGGGGTATTTTTACGACATGTCGGCGGGTCTTCTGGTAGATCGGTAAAGGCTGCCGTAATGAAATTCAAATCCTTAAACTGTTCCCTGCACCAGTGAGGATTTGAACCTGGGTCTGGTAGAACCGCAACCCACCTCTCTACCGATTGAGCCACCGCCACCCCTTACGGAATTAAGGCGTCTGGCAACAGATAAGATAGATAGACACGTAAACTGTCCAGTTCATTATTTAAAGGAAGAGGGTGCTTGTATATTTTGATTGCCACCTCCTTGTTGTGAATGGCATTACAACAAATGTTATTAATCCAGATTTCTTGACATTTGTTAAAATACAAGAAAAATGAACACTTCCATGCACAAGAGGATTATCTCACATTATGTTCTGCACATCCATCACAGATGCAGAGGTCATTCCAGGAAGAGAAAAGAATGTAATGCAAGATTAAATAATGTAACATAAGAGTAAACAATTGGCAGCATATTAAAATTGTGCAGAATCATTTTTTGGCAGTTTAACCCATTCTGGCAGTTGCTGCTTAAAACTATGAAGATATCAAGTACAGTACACACAGACATGTGAACTTGTCTCTGGGTTTTGTGTCTCTCCACTGTGAATTTGGGAAATAATGATTTATTATAGTTAAAAGTTAGGTGCTTCGTAAGTTGAACATAAACTGGAGTATCAGAAGGCTCCAGTCTGAATCCAAACCTCCTCAAGAGGGAGGCATAATAAGGGTATAAATGCAACAAAATGAAAATACAGGTACAGTAGTTAGATGTGGAAGACAGTCTGCCCAGTGGAGTTGATAGGTAACAATGGTACAGTACAGATCTTGTATGGAGATATAATGAAGTGAAGAGACTGGGGAAAGAGAGTTCCATATACAGTGTATTAGTATTGTGGATGGAAGAACAAGTGGCTCTGCATTCCTATAGAGAAAAAAAAAAAAAAAAAAGAGGGGGGGGGGGTTGAGGGGGGCAATGTGCTAAGAGATGACCTTAGGGCTAGGGTATAGCTGGGATGGTAGCAAGATACTATGTAGCTTGAAAACAGCAATAATAAGAAAACATTGTACAATACCCTTTCTTCAGCAATTTCCAGTAATTGCTGGGAAGCAATGTACAGAGTAGCTCCTAAACACCAAAATGGTCAGGAACATGAGACTTTTGGAAAGCTTAAGTTTTTGGAAAACTGGAACTGTCTATCATTATCATCAGATATATGTATAGATATACTGTACACCTAATTGGCATTCCAGGCATCCATACTCAAATCTGTTGTCCCACAATCATGGTTTTGATGGGTCTGGTGTGAAAAAACAATGATGGTTTTTTTTCTGTTCATGAACACAGAATCACAGAACAAAAAAAATTATGAAAATCAATCTCATAGTTTAGATGAGTTCAGCTTGACCTAGGCTGGATCACTATAAACTACTGCAGCACTTTTTCAAAATAGCAGTGAGCCTGGAATAGGTTCAGGAGTGTTATAAAATACACTGTAAGAAAAAAAAAATATCGGTAAACTGACTCATTCAAATTTATTTTGGAAAACTGGTAATTTTGGAAATTTGGAATTCATATTTGGGAATTGCACTGTACTGATTTTGACTCTTGGTTAGGACTTCAGTCTTCAGAAAATACCAGCTGTACTATCAACAGCCGAAGGACTGGAGTTACTTACGACAAAGGACAGCATCGCTCAATTTTATTTCTCTCACGATCAAGAAGTCAACAGGTCTAACAAACATTTCCTTGACAAACCTGTCATTAATAATTAGGGAGATGGTTCAAGATCCAGTTTTAAACTACTAAATGGCATCCACCTGGAACTAAATGGCATCCGTCTGCAGGTAAATTGTACAGTACACTGCACCAAACAACTGTTATCAGGAATTTTCACTGTGTTCACTGTGTGCCTGTGTTTACCTAAGTTCTCTGCAAGGCATGAATATTGTGTACTGAACTGTAGTCTTACCTACACGTCCAACATTCCCGGAAGACTGCCTTAACCCATTAAATGATAGGAACACCTACTATTCTGCCTTGTAGTTGGAATGTTATAATCTCACACCATTAGTTAACACATGTAACTCAGAATTACTTGACCGTGGAAAATAGGATTTTACAGAGTGCTGAGTTGGGTAAGCAATGGAAGCTGGGTACTGACAGACTGAAAGAGAAGTAATCATATCTACCATTCAGTCTCATAAAGATCATACAAGGGAGAAGTTCTCACGAAGTGTAGGTTGGGCAAGAAATCTACAGTACAATCTCAAAATACCATGAATGTTTTATTTCCACTTCAACAATTATAGAGCAAAGCATAGCCAATTCGCTTCATCAGAGATTCAAACAATCCAGTGGTCTAGAATAATACTGTTTATCATCATATAATGATTGGGAGGATGCACTGTAGGCCAAGAACAAAGTGGATAGATATGGTGAATGAGTGGAGAAAGGGAGATATGGAGGTGGATGGGGCAAAGGACCTAACATTGGATTGAACTGGCTGAGTGATTATTGTATGAAGAAGTGCATGACAAGGGTTTGGTACCCATTTTTTAAAATTTGACAGTCACTGAACCGATTCTATCTGATAGAAGACACAAAGTGCATATTATGCGTGTGGAGCCAGAGTTCTGGGGAGTGGCAAGTGAATGGGTGTTTGGTCCATTTCACTGGGCATGTTACTGATTAGTTCTTCTATCGTATCTTTCTTTTTCCCTGCTTTCTGGACCTTACCTCATCCCACCTGTGAAAGGGAAAAAAAAAGGTCAGGATGATGATGATGATGATGATGATTCAGTACTATCCACAGGCACCTCTGAAATCATACTGAGAGTACTACAAGATTATAAACAAAATCATATCCTTTCAGCCACCATCTGATCTAATATGACCCCATCAGGAGTGCGGAAGCCTGAGGTAAGGCTAGGCTACTCAGTCCAGACATTTAAATCAAGTGCAACCAGCTATTCACACTTTAGAGGCATTACTTAAACAGTAAATTCCCAATCACCCCTAAAAATGAAGGCCCTTGTGGGTCATATTTGGTTAGAGCATCTCAACTAACTTGACCACAAGGCATCTAAAGAAAGTGCACAAGGGTAATGGGGTTACTGTATACTGGTACCCAGCATGAGCACCCACCTTTGATCTCCCAGTGTGAATCTGCAAACTGGCCCTTATGGTATTTCCATGGAGAATTTGTATGGACCTTGCTAATCCAACTAGCATCTGACATTATATATCTGCTTTGAAATGGTATATGACACGATAAACTGAACATCTTGACATAACCACGAGTGGGTTAAAAACGCTACCCTAGATACTATGGAGGATAAATCCTAATGGGATATTTCTGGAAGCAGGGTCTTGTCACTTCTGTGCAACCTCATCATGTGTTTTGACTGAGCAGATCTACAGCAAGGATGCAGCAGACTGTCCCTCAGGGTGAAGCATAGTTCCAACACACTTAAGCTGTTTCTTAGTTGTGGTAAATAGCTACTTTTTACCTCCTTGATGACTGTTGCTTTGATGCAATAAACCTTCTCACTTCATGTCTAACTTCATATGATTCAGGATTTGAATTTTTATATGTACATGTGGCTATCCACTGATGATAAAAACGTGTTTTTTTTTTCTGTAAAAATTATGTACAAATGCTGAACTATGAGTCAGTTACCAAGCACTTCTGCATAATTTTAAAAAAATAATAATATATACTCCTACAACTCAGTATTTGGTCATTACTCCACCTGGTATGACTATATTCATAGGCTGAGTCCCTGTGATGTTAACAAAGAGGATACTGCCTTGGTAAGACTGATACTGAAGGTCTTATTTTGTCACAGTGTTTCATGTACATACTGTAAGATGGGGCTATTCAACTTGCGTGGGGCAATTCAGCTTATTAAGAAGTAATGAGACTTAGGTGGTCCAGACAGTGTAAATAAGGGTATATTTGACTTTTTCATAAGGTACTCTATTCTAAAATCATTAATTTATACTGTAAATGAAATTCAGAGATAACTTGCTGAAGTTAAGTGAACTGTGATCAATTTTTTATTCTTGTGATTTTCAGATTTTTGAAAGCTGTCTATCTATCTATCTATTGCCAGACGCCTCAATCCCGTTTGGGGTGGCCACAAACAAATCGCCTCCAAGTCGCCCTGTCCCCCGCCATTTCACTGCCCTGCTCCCAACTCACACCCCCCTCTCTCATATACCTCTCCACCCCATCCCTCCATCTCATCCTCGGCCTCCCACTCCCTCTTCCCCCCTCCACCTCACTCACATACACTCTCTTCGTCAGTCTTTCACCCTCCATCCTCTCCACATGGCCAAACCACCTCAGTGTGTTCCTCATAACGCTCCCTATCACATCCACATCAACACCACAACGTTCCTTTATATCCTCATTCGTCAGCCTATCTCTCCACGTGACTCCAAAGCTGTGATTTACAATAATTATGGCAAAAATAACTATTTTCCTTTGCTGTCCCCTGCATATATAATAACAAGGTAAGAGTCATTAATGTTTATCCACCTACCAAAGTTAAGTTAGCTGCTTTCGTTTATAAAATACAGTACCTGTATTATGATTTTAGACTAATGGGACAATTTGACTCAGCCCCCTAGAGCAATCTGACTCGGCACTTTGGGGCAATTCATAAGCTGCAACTTCATCAAGTACTATCTGGACAGTTGCAGACGCTACATCGCAGATTTCAAGGATAATCTCCCATTTACAGACTGGGTACATGGCTTCCTGAAGAGACATAAAGTCCTGCTATAATCCAGGATATGCCATATTATTTATAGGAAGCTGGCTGCTGTCTCTGAAGAGGTTGTGGTGGCCTACTTTAAAAAGCTAGAAGAGAGCCTTAGGGAAGCTCCTTCCACAAATATCATTATGAAGAAACCAACATCAAGGATGATTCTGATGGAAAGCTCCAGACATTCTGGTGTAATACATAACATGCGGAGCATATCATGAATATGACAAAGAGTTCAAAATCCATCACGCTCACCACTGCTACCAGTGGAAAGCTCCTTAGTCCACATATTGTTTACAGGGCTGAACACTTGCAGCAGTCATGGATTGAAGGAGGCCCAACCAATGTACAGTATGTAAATGAACTTCTAGCTGCTTCGATTTGAGTTGAAACAGAGGGAGCAGAGAGGTGGGTCTCCTGATGGCACACAACCAAAGGACAATATTGGGCAAGAAATAATCAAAGGTCGGAGTGCTTCAAATGAAAACTTTAAATGTTCCACTGAAGGAATGCCTACGGAGTCCGACTGTCCCACATCAGATGTTGATAAACATAATATTTTTATTTTTCAAACATGTCTTTTCTGTGTTTTTCTATGTTAAAATCCATTTTCACACATGAAGTTCGATCATTTGTGTTTCATTACCCATACAGTAAAGTTTTTAAGTGCCCTACATGTTGCACTAAACACCTTAGTACATCAAAAAATAGCCAAAAGTTACTCGAACAGCCACATCTTATGGTATGTATGTATGTTTGTATTTCCCTTGCCTATTCATTTAAACACAAAAACTTACCGCATCTTCCACCTGAACTTGTCCATCACTCCTGAAGCGGAGGGTCTGCTTCCCACTACCATAGCCCTTCTTGCTGCCTGAGCGTGGATCAGATCGAGGCCCAATGTTGGCTACAATGCAGATTTAAATTTGGTTAGTTTTAAGGTTATGTCAGAGAAGTGTTATACATTAATATTTTGTGCATCTATGTAAAGACAATCTGTGTACAAAAAATTCTGATAATAGGTCACCTATTTCAATTATCTTTTCTGCTTTAATATTGTACAGTCCTTGGTAAGTACAGAAAAATTTTCAATTAATCCTCCACTGCTTCTCTTAAAGGTCATTTGCTTCTCATGTAAATCATATACTGTACTAATTTCACATAATTTACAGTAACAACCGCAAAGAAAAAGGTTGTGATATTTTGAAACACATCCCTGACATGAAATGAGGCTGCATTAATTCATTACATCATATACACATACAGTACGTTAATACAGTATATGAACCTTACCAAAGCCAGCCTTGAGTGGACTGACAAGGCGCATAACAAATGTGGTGCCACGAGGGATGTCCTTGAGCATTCGTGCCACCTCATAGTGACGCTGACCTACCAGACTCTGACCATCAATCTTCTCTATGTGGTCTCCAACCTGGTGACAGGGATTAATTTTAGAATGGCTAAGGTCAATGCATGCGAGAATGTTGGAGCCTGTATAAATGGTACACAAAGGAATAATCATCCTAAACAAAAATAAAGTATGGAATATACTCTAATACCATTTAAGTGGTGTTATTACATTACGGTGATGAGGACATATAAAGATGAATGGAAACACAAAGAATGAGTAATGCAAAAGACAGGATGAAAAGGCAAAGAAAAATGAGAAAATAAATGATGAAAAAAAAAGTGAGATGAAAAAACAATAGTGCAAGCCCATAATAGATGAAGAAAAGGCATGTTTCCCAGAAGCATGGAATAATACTGTACTTCAAAGAAGTGCTGGAGTGCCTTTTTGTTCATCAAAGAAGATACTCTTAGCTGACCTCCGATGAACATTCAGTGCTTCACTGCAACAGACAACAATGTACCATGCTCTCAGTTACATTATTCTTCCACTAAACTCATGACTAACCTTGCATGGCGATGACAGATGAAAGATATATAATATACGTGTATAGTAACACCAACACTTGACAGGAAGGTGTATCCCCACAGAAGTCCAGATAACCCTCAACTACTGTTGCATTCAAAAGAAGTGACAAGCTGAAGCAAAAATTTTTGTTTGACAATAAAATGTCCTGGTGAAACAGAATGCCTGAGCTACAGTTCACCAGTTTCACTTCCAAGCATACCAAATGTTACAAAATCAACCCACAAACACATTACACTACACACAGTTTTCATAACAGATTTTGTCATAAACATGACTCAGATACCATCACCCTCATCTCTGATGTCTCATTCTCTCTTGGAAACCCTTAAGCAGAGACAGGCTGTGAAACACATGCCTCCAGGCTACGTTATCCTCACAAACCCCTTTCACTTTCAAGTACACCACTGATAAAGTCTATCTATCTATCTATTGCCTGACACCATAATCCCACAAGGGGTGCCCATTTGACTTTGAGTTATTTGTTTTCAGGGGAGGGGCACTAACCCTCCACCAACCCACTTGTTGACACGTAAGGAGCACGTATGGTTTGGTTATATGGTTACCACCCAGTGTTGTAAATGGTTTCTTGGCTTACAGGAAACCATTTGGCTTGTCATTCAATGTAAAGCCACCTGTAATGGAAAGAAATGCAATAAGAAGTGACAGGAAAGATGGGAGAAATAGGAAGAGAGGAAGGCAGGCACAGAAAAAGAATTATAAAGGCTAAGGAAGAAGTACTGTAGGCAGCACTACATCAAGTGAATGGATGATGGTCGCCACCACCTACCACTACAGATAAAGTACTGTACTTAAAAAGGTATCTCTGATTCATCTGACACCAGTTCTGGTCATCATTCTGATAACCTTTAATTTTTTCCCACAGCTATTTCTGATTCACATTTATGATACAAGACTCATAAATTTTCTTCTCCATTGAACATTCTCTTCTCCAGTTCCCATTCTTCCTCACTGCACATCTCTTTTCCAACATCAAACAATAACCCATTTTCAGCATCCTTTTACTTTATAATTCCTTATCCAAAAGAGGAATGTTAATTATTCAACATGCATATTGATCTTCTAGTTTTGGTATTCCTAACTAGACTACTGCTGATTCCCAACCAGGATATGCTTTCCATGGGATAATGTGTGAAACAGCAATTAATGACATCTTGCAAGTACTGTATGTTTAAGTTCCTTGATAATCTTAGCTCAGCAATGAAACATTTTAATTTGTTCTTTCCACACTTTTGGCTGGGGTGAGCAATGTTATAATGAAGAGAAGGAATATAGTAAGACCAGTACTGTATTGACAACTGGAGTATGAAATAAAGAAACAATGGATGACAAAACCACTTTTCATGACAGAGAATTTACACCAAAATAAATACAATACATATATACTGTACATAAACTTGACAAAAACTAAATGTAAACACTCAGCAATAAAATGGAAAAAGAAAGCAGCTAATCAATATGGGCACCCACAGAGTGAGGTTGGTGAAGCTTGGGTGAACACAAATAAAGGGATCAAGTACAGGAACAGAGAGGGTAACTTTCTTGTAATGGCCAACAACAGATGGTTTGTGAGGTCCACCACTCTCACACTTTCTCCATCCGCATCAATCTTACCTTCTCCACTTCTCCTACTCTTCACTCCATTTCTACTTCTCCACCTCACTGCATCTCCACTACTTCACCTCCACTTCACTGCGCTCTGTTTTTTCTCCTCCACTTCATTGTACCTCCACTTCTCATCCACCTCAATATGCTTTTTACTTCCTCTCTTCCATCTCACCACACCTCCCCTTTTTCTCCACCTCACTGCACTTCCACTTCTCTACCTCCCTATCCATCTTCACCTCACTGATCATTCACTTCTCCACCTCTACCTCTCCACTTCACAGACATTTCTTCTCCTCCACCTCTCCTCTCAGATACCTCAGCCCCTCCACCTCAATTCCACTGCACCTCTACATTCTCTTCACCTCTCCATTCCCTCCACCTCACTTGTTCCACCTCCCAGACACCACATCACTTCACCTGCACTGCTGCAATGATACAACTACTTCCTCACAGCAGCCTCATCATATTTCCACTTCTGCATGTCACCTTGCATCATTATCACCATCAACATTATCACCATCATCATCAGTATCTACCAGTTCCTCCCCCTTTCAGCACCTTCATCTTACTAACAGTATCCTCATCCTCATCATCATCCAATTTCTCTCCATTACATCCTCTATCCTCCCATATATCTGACCTACACTTCGCCTCACTTCTTCACCTCTCCCACTTCTCCATCTTACCTTAACCTGTCCTGTACGATGACGTGTTACTGTAGTGGTTTTGCTTCCTCATGACCATTATGTTTAGCAAGATGGAGACCTATCTAAGTACAGCAGGTAATTCTCTCTCTCTCTCTCTCTCCCTCCTTCAAGTCAGGGGTAGTAATTGTACAGGTGATTAAAAACTTTCTATGACGTCTGTGATAGCTGTGTGTGTGTGTGTGTGTGTGTGTGTGTGTGTGTGTGTGTGTGTGTGTGTGTGTGTGTGTGTGTGTGTGTGTGTGTGTGTGTGTGTGTGTGTGTGTGTGTGTGTGTGTGTGTGTGTGTGTGTGTGTGTGTGTGTGTGTGTGTGTGTGTGTGTGTGTGTGTGTGTGTGTGTGTGTGTGTGTGTGTGTGAGAGAGAGAGAGAGAGAGCAACGACTAAAAGACCTATATTGCCTCTGATGAAGTATAATTGGTTGTAACGTCACTATTTCCTCTCTCTCTCTCTTTCTCTCTCTCTCTCTCTCTCTCTCTCTCTCTCTCTCTCTCTCTCTCCCAGCAATATAATGTACAAGAGAAATGTCTGTTACTTTTTAATATCTTTTGTTTCCACATTCTCTCCCCCCCACCTCTCTCTCTCTCTCTCTCTCTCTCTCTCTCTCCCTCTCTCCCTCTCTCACCTATATTATCATTTTCTCTCAAATTCTCTCTTCACCCACATTTAAAACTGTGTGTGTGTGTGTGTGTGTGTGTGTGTGTGTGTGTGTGTCATTGTCAAGGTGGTGCACAGAGACAGGTGGCAGTGAAAGCAGGAGGGGAGGGGGACGGGAGGAGGGGGAGGGGAATGAGAGGAGGAAGAGAACAGAGAGGGGCAAAGCAGTGAGAGGGAAGGGGGAGGGGCAAGAGAGGGAGCAGAGGAGTGGGCTGAGAAAGGGTGAGAGAAGAGAGGGAAAGGACAAAGAGGAGAGAAAAAGTGGGACAAGAGAAGAGATAAAAACAGAGAAAGTGGTACAAAGGAAAACTCACCGCAAAAGAGCAATTGTTTTTTTAGAGGCTGTTTGTTAGAAGGTGAGTCATACCTCGCGGAACTACTCCATGGGTCAAAGACAAGGATAAAAAAAAGAAAAAAAAAAAGGCAGAAAGGCCCCCCCACCCACCAAACCCTCCAGTAGACGTCGGTAGGAAGAGAGAGAGAGAGGGGGGGGGAGGGGAGAAAAGTCACATCATTACAGAGAAGAGGAAGAGAAGTTAATGGGCGCAGAGCAAGGGCAAAAACACTGCACTAAAAACGTTTACACAATTGCAAGTTATTTAAAAAAAAATTGTTGTCATTATAATACACCTGGAACTAATGACGGAATAATAATAATAAAAAAAAATTACATCACTCACAAAAACATCATTACTGTCGCCACTCTCACCACCATCACTGTCATCACTACTTTTATCATAACTACCGCTATCACTGTATCATTATCACCAGCAGTATCATCAATATCATCAACACTCATCAGTCTATCATCAATAAGAGCATCACCTCTCACACAACCATCATCACCACAACCATCATCATCAGCACCATCAGCTCTCACAAACATCACCACCAGCACTATAACAACAACAATTAAAATGAGAGTCACCACCACTAATAATAATAATAATAATAATAATAATCGACCACACAAAACGTACCATTACCCAACAATCCACCACCTCAAATAATGCACAATCTGCCTACCCACCTCCCTACAATAACCATCTAACTTATATAACGGCATCCCACTCACATGATAGCACATTACAACTAGAACACACACAGCGCACACCTCCGCCAATGCCAATGATGTTTATGCTTTGCTGCTGTATTTCTTCTTTCTTACCAGACAGTATATTTACTTTCTCACACAGTCAATAAATTCTAATGCGTTAGCCTGTTCTGTTACACAATCTCAGGGATGATATACCTACGCCAACACCAATAACATGAATGATTTATTCCTTCATCCAGGCCCGGATCCACCTCAAAATCTAATCAAGTCTTCCTTGACTCTGCCAACCTATCCACCAGACTTCACAGAAATCCTATACGAATTTTTTAAAGATAACCTTATACACAAACGGACATTGGTGAAGACATAACCTTCGAATACACCGTCTGGTGGCGACCTGATTAAAATGAAAATAACGTCATAGGACTAAAGAGGTTACTAAAATCCTCTTTATTACTAATTTTTGTATGTACTGTAATTAGTAAGTCTACAGTAGGTTACACACTTCCTAATAAAGTTCCACTGCTAACTGTAAACCTGCTATACCAGTTCCCCCAACATAAACTGCCAGCTGTATGGAACAATTCATATTTTTGTAAACTTCCCTGACCTGTTGTGAGAACTGTCTGTATTGCGGTGATGCTGTGCCATTTAAAAAAAAAAAAACTTTACATAATGCCATCAACAATGTTCTTATCTGGGTTTAATCTTATCTCTGGACTGCAAGTGAGAGACGGCCATAAGAAATTAAAATATGCCGGAAAATGCATGTTATGATGGACTGCACGTTAAGAGGGAGTGTGGGCAATATTACTATCTATCTATCTAACTACCAATTTATCTATAGCCAGACGCCTTAATCCTGTCCGGGGTGGCCACAAACAAATCGCCTCCACGTTACCCTGCCCTCTCTCCAACTCACCCCATCTCTCATGTATATCTCTCCCCCGTCCCTCCATCTCCTCCTGTTTCTGTTTCTACTCCGCTCCACCTCGCTCACGCTCTCCTAGTCAGTCTCTCATAAACAGTAATACAGCGTCCATAAATCGTACAACCAATTAACTGTACCACCAGGCTTTTCAGAATACTACGCTAATTTAAAACCTCGTTAAGCTTAGAATCATGACAAGACCATCACATTAACGTTCTTTCCTGTTTATAATCATCACCTTTCTGTTTCGTCTATCTCATTAAGTTAACCCTCAATATTACTTTCTCTCTTTTCCATTCCCTCTCTCTGCCTTAATGCCACATGGACTTTGTCGCCTGCCGCTAGAATATTCACTCAGTCAATCATTACAAGACTATTATTTTTTTAAAGGTGCGGTGAGGAATGAGAAGTAGGGCTGAGTGGGTGGGGGGGATGAAGCTCCTCTCTTCCCCCCCACTCCCCCATCACCACTAGCCCTCATCCAGCATAAAAAGGCATTAAAATGTATATGTATCATTAACTATCTTTTTTTTTTTTTTTTTTTTTTTTTTTTTTAATGTGTCCGACTCTGGGCATAGGCTTCACAGCCTGCTATCAAGGCCCAGCAGTCCTCCTACGTACCATACACCTCTATCTACTATCTATTTACTTCTGTATCATTAACCAAGTAATTATGGATATATTTAAGAGAATCCATCAATTCCTTTAGTATTTTTTAAAAAAATTCCAGCTTAGAATCCTCAACTGACACCCTTCCCGTCTCGATTGTGTACCTCATTCAGCCTTCAATATATATATATATATATATATATATATATATATATATATATATATATATATATATATATATATATATATATATATATATATATTATAAAGGTTTATATAACTCCTACATCCACCACTGGTAAGAATAACATCGTCTCACGCTTGAAAAAAAAAAAAAATTGTATTTAGGTAAGGACTGTAATCTTTAACGGGAGAATAAGGAGAGGTTTCAAATTTTACCTACGCAAGTACCGGTATTAAGCTTGTCTCAGGTGGGTAAAACTGACGAGAGAGAGAGAGAGAGAGAGAGAGAGAGAGAGAGAGAGAGAGAGAGAGAAATACACCCCATAAAAGGTACGCAAAGCAGCCACTCACCTCGATGTGTGGGATCCTGTCTATAACCGACGCTTCCTTGATCCTCTTGATGAAGGCATAACCCGCCCCGTTGTCAGTGATGGTCAGGCCCAGCGCATCTTCTGTCTTCGTTATCTCTACCTCCTTCGGGCGCCCTGCGGGGGTGGGGGGGGGGGGCAGAGGATTACGTGATATGGATAAAATGAAAAACGCAGAAAAAATAAATAAATAAATACAAATCACTCCAAGGGTGCTAAAAGAGGTATGGATGTTGATGTTGATGATGATGATGTGAAAAATGCACTGAGAAAAGCCATCAGTTTCGGTAAAGAGGTATAGATGAAGTTTGTGTAGTGGTAACGGTGCCTCACTTCTGTCTAGAGGTTTCGGGTTCGATTCCCGGCTGGAGCGTCAAAAACTTTCCACATATGTACGCACGTGCAATGTGTGTTTCTCCCACGTATGTATGTACTGTATGTGTGTGTGTGTGTGTGTGTGTGTGTGAGAGAGAGAGAGAGAGAGAGAGAGAGACTGAGTATTTACTTATTAACAGGCTCATTAAAATGTCTGTCAGTCTCTATCTATCTACCTATCTATCTAGTTAAATGTCTGTCTGTGTATCCGTGTGCTTGGCCTATCTATCCCTATAACTCTGAAGATAGGCTCATAAATCTCTCTCTCTCTCTCTCTCTTTCTCTCTCGGTCCGTCCCCATCAGCACTAAAATGCGTCTGCCTGAGACTGGTGAAAGCCAGAGAAACCTAAACCCAGACAGCCACACTGACAGACAGATGGACAGATAGACAGATAGATTTATAGACAGACACACAGATATACAGTGACAGGCAGACAGACAGACAGATAGATACAGGAAGTGGAGACAGATAGATAGACTGACTGACAGACAAACAAGGATACGTGCAAACTGCGGTGAAGAGAAACACTGATATAGCGACGTGTTCGTACTCTATTCATGTACGTATAGATGGATAGGCAGATGGAGAAACGGACTGACAGAAGCAGATCAACAAATAAATGAATATAGACAGAGAATTTAAACAGACAGACACACACCGTAATACTATCGCCATATACAGAGATACAGAAAAACACACACAGACATAGAAAGTGACCCAGACACTCGCAGAAGAATGATATACACAGCTGAATGATATACAGAGAGAGTTATAGAAAGAGACGTACAACAACATAGACAAAGATTCATTCATTGCCAGACGCCATGTATCCCAAACGGGGTGGCCAAGGGCTTAGAGTTAATTGTTTTACAGGGAGGGGCACTAATCCTCCACCAACCCCACTAGACACGTCTATACATTATGGATAAGCAGGGTAGAGGGAAACAAGGAAACAGCTATACGGATGGATGGATGGATAAATGGCTGCGGCTACACACAGATATATACAAGAGTGGTCCTTATATTGCGCCGCCGTGCCAATTCTCGTGGGCTGTGCGAATGGGTCAGTCTGCCGGTGTGGGAGTGGCTTATCCATGCGTGTTGAAAAGACAGCCAGTGACAACTTGCCTCTGTTTACTATAAATGTGCCGAAGTGCTGTATTTATTCGCGCACCAGCTGGGAATCCGGCGTTCCTACCCACCCACCTGTCAACCCACCCACCCACCCACCTATTCCCTATGGATCTATTTTCCCACTACCCACCCACCCAAACTGCCCACCCACGCACTCAACCCACCCGCTCATCCTGCCCTAACCTACCCCACCACACTCACCCACCCCACCCACCTCGTTCACCTGCCCACCTCGCCCCTCCGCCCACCCACCCGAACCATTGTAATCTTGATGACGTTGTAGGAGAAAGATAAAAACTCTACGGTAATTGGCCCCCAAGTTCCGCCATGTTGACTTGATTAGTTCTAATTTTGGCGACCAGGGGCGTCGCTTTACCAACATTAAACTATACAAATAAATTTCTGGAAAAAAAACACAACAACAACAACTATGCCTGTCACACCCCTCAGGACCCGTCTAGATAGTTCCCCTTAATTTCCAAAGCTGACAAACACAAAGACAAACTTTAAAAAATACAGACCTATTTTATCTATTTATTTAACTATCTATTTTTTTTTATTCAGAGCAGACACAGGTAACGCAGACAGAGCCGCTTCCTGGAACTGACAAGAGGGATGCAATACACACATCACCCTTTATACATAATGATGCGTAGAGGCAGCAGGAAAAGCAGGCAGGCAGACTAAGGGAGGCTGGTCGACTGCATTACATGATACCTTTACCTTCAATGGCCTTCATAAGCCGTTATTAGCGCATTTATACCGCCTGGCAAAAATGACATTTATCCATCACGCTGAGGCCAGGGAGATGCCATGATAGTACACACACACACACACACACACACAAACACGTATACACCCTCTCCACACACACGCACGTATGCACCCACAAACACATACTCACATAGGCATGCACCCACACACATATACACAAACGCGCGCGCGCGCGCCTTAGCTAATGGAACAATAAAGCAACCAAATTATCCTTCTCATATAAAGTTTTACAATCCGATATTTGGCACTAACGTAAGACAATCCGTTCTAGTAATCGCAACACACGGCGCTACACACCTCAGCATGGGATCACGTGGCCACTAACACCCACCATCTGAACTGGAACTACGCTTGAGCTGCCTTGATGAATGAACCAGTAAAAAATGAGAAAATTATAAAATGCTGGAATGATGGAAGTACACACAGCAACCTTTAGTCTTGTAGATGCTGGTCAGTAGTCAGTGCTAACCCCTGGAAAGCTGTGTATAATTAGCAGTGAAGTGAAAGGCAATTACAGATATGATAACTATACCCACTGTTGGTAAGTTTGACGGCTAAGCCACGCCTTCTTAATCTCCACCTCTGAAGTAATTATTATTGTTAAGTAAACTTTTATTTTCAAAACTGTACACACAAATATAAATTCTGAGTGACACAGACCCTGTTCTAGCAAATAAAATGAAATTCAAATTAACCAATCACATGCAACTGTTAAGACGACGCATGACTTGGCTGTCCAACTCACTGCTGCCAAGCACATGTGTTTAGCAGTACACAGCTTAGTTCCGTACTTATCATTTATCCGTGAAGCTTCCACCTGTCGGGTCAGTACAGTGTGTGCCTACCAATTCTCTTGAGCTGGGTTCAGTCCTACCCTGGGGTGGACAATTAAGAGGGTGCAACAGTTCTGTCCATTCGTGTTCTTCATATGTTAGCAATGTGTTGTGGTCACTCGATGACATATACAGACTCACACAAACATTACAACACAAGTCCCACACGGTATCCACTCTCATTCTACACCACAGAAGCCTTCCACATCTCACACAACTATCAGTTATCTATTCAGTCCTTCAAAGTGTTTAGTTTGCTAGCCAGGCAGCCTATATCAACCATCATGTATCAAATCTATCTATCTATTAATCCAACCTTCCTTCTTGACTCACCTTTCCTGTGTGCAAATATGAAGTCGTCGAGTCCAATCTGTCCTCCCAGCAGTTTGGTCATGTCCACCTTGTGAGTGTTGAGTGTGCAGAACAGGATCTGGAAGGAGGGGGGCACGTCAAAACAGGGACAGCGGAATGCAGTGACGTGAGGTGACATGACACAGGGGTACAGGGAAAATACAGAGAACTAGAGACCTGTTGTTATGTATTATGTAATGGGTTTATATGCTGGGATTAACTACTAGGTGAAATTAATCTAAACTATATTGGTGTGTGTGTGTGTGTGTGTGTGTGTGTGTGTGTGTGTGTGTGTGTGTGTGTGTGTGTGTGTGTGTGTGTGTGTGTGAGTGAGCGGGTAGGTAAGTAATTAAGTTGGTAGGTAGGCAGGTAGGCTGAACTGGCAGGTAATAAGTAGGTAGGCAGGTACGTAGGCAGACTGGTAGGTAGGCAGGTAGACTAGCAGGCAGGTAACAGACAGGCAAGTGAGTGACTGAAATACTTTACTGTTAACCAATACCACAGCAACTTCAATGCATAATATCCCTTGTCCAAATTTCTCCACTCCGATCTGTTTGCTGTTAGTCTGCTCACCTCACACCAGAAAATATATCTCTTTACTCCAACCCGCTTGCTATCTGCGTCAGGGAGGAGTGATGATGCAATGTTCACCTTGTGTTTGGTTTCTCACACTTAAACACTTCCTAATGTAACGGTGTGATTAAACTCGCGGAAGATGAATTACTGTGCCTGAAGGATGATGATGATGATGATGATGATGATGATGATGATGAAGATGATGATGATGATGATGATGATGAGGAGGAGGAGAGGGAGGAGGAGGACAATGATGAGGAGGAGGTAGAGGATAATGATGATGAAGAGAAGGAGTAGGATAATGACGATGATGATGATGACGATGACGATGATAATGATGTTGATAATGATGATGATGATGATAAGAAGGAGGAGGAGGAGGAGGATAATGATGATGATTATTCTCTGTGAAGGCGTGAAGGTTATTAAGGTTAAAAATCAATTTCTGTAAAAGTGAAAGTAGCGCAGGTGGAGGGGTTGGTGGTGGTGGTGGTGGTGGTGATGGGGTTGAGGTGGTGGTAGTTAAAGAGTGGTGGCGTTGGTAGTGGTGGTAAGAACAGCTGTGGTGGTGGCAGTGGCAGTGGTAATATAAGTGGAGGAGGGTGAGAGAAGTGCCTGGGGTGAGAGAGGTGGTGGTGGTGGAGGTGAGAACTGTGACGGTGGAGGGGGTGTTGATGGTAACAGTAGTGATAGTGGTAGTGGTGAAGGAGGGTGTGGGAGTAGTGGTGGTGGTGGTGAAGGAGGGTGTGGGAGCAGTGGTGGTGGTGGTGAAGGAGGGTGTGGGAGCAGTGGTGGTGGTGGTGAAGGAGGGTGTGGGAGTAGTGGTGGTGGTGGTGAAGGAGGGAGTGGGAGCAGTGGTGGTGGTGGTGAAGGAGGGTGTGGGAGTAGTGGTGGTGGTGGTGGTGAAGGAGGGTGTGGGAGCAGCGGTGTGGTGGTGAAGGAGGGTGTGGGAGCAGCGGTGTGGTGGTGAAGGAGGGTGTGGGAGTAGTGGTGGTGGTGGTGAAGGAGGGAGTGGGAGTAGCTAGTAGTGGTGGTGGTGAGGGAAGGGGGTTGGCTAACGCAGGAGACAGAGGATGAAGCAATCTGGGAGGAAACTATAAAAAAAGAAAAGCAACATCAAGAAGAACCAATTTAGATACGAAAGTGAAAGCTTAAGAATCTTTCTCAGTTTCAAGAATTCCGATCTCCCTTAAAAAAATAATAATAATAAATAAAATAATCAATGATAATAAAAGTCGCCACCCAATTTTGATATAAATGTCAAGATTTTGGAACTTTCTCAACGTCACTGACTCCAGTTACTTCTCCAGCAATACCAGCATATAAGTATATATAAATCTTTGGCTCTTCCCACATTCAACGACCGCAACTACCTAACACACACACACACACACACACACACACACACACACACACACACCATCCTTTAAAGCAGTGCTCCTCAGTCGTATTTATTACACGGCACGTTTCCGACAATGTTCAATCTATCTGTCTATCGATAGACAAATAGACATACAGAAGATAGATAGATACTGGTATGGAGGGAATTCTGTACAACGAAAGCACTGTTGTGAACATGTTCATTTACTGTAACAACAATGTTTCAAATATCCTTTGTGTTAATCATAAGGTTAAATTTGTGATATTTATATATATATATATATATATATATATATATATATATATATATATATATATATATATATATATATATATATATATATACTGCATTCCTTCTCCCTAAATTACTTAGAGAAGTGTTGCCCCATGGAATCACACACTTGCGCCTGGCTTGGTGCACAAAGCTGCTGTAAACCTTGCATTAAATGACTTACTGCTTTATTACTGATACTTTCAATACACTGTGTTCAAATGTACGGGGAGTTGTGGAACTGGAGGGGCCAGATAACACCCTTCATTACCCCCTTCAACACACAAAATCATATAGCTGCAGCAAGACCACATTAAAGGGTCAGTGTAGTGAAGGGATTGTTACCTGGTTGTGACAGACGCAGGTACACTTGTTTATTCATCTTTTGGTATTAGTCTTTATACTGACACAGGCTATTATAGTTAATATATCGTACAGTTTGTCAATGTAGAGAATGACAACTATTTTACAAGGCACAAGGATATGGCTCAATTCTCTTCTTTCAACTCAACCAGTGTCAACGAGGAGGAGGAGGAGGAGGAGGAGGAGGAGGAGACGAAAAAATAAAAAGTGCTTTAATTAACACCTATCAACTACACGCGAATCACTCAAGCAAAGAACCATATTTTGTCAAGTTCCAAGCTTCGCCAAGAACGTAACTCGCCACTTCCATGTTAATCCACGTCCCCTACGGTATTTCCGAGTGAACAAGGACGAGGGAGAAAACCAACTTTGTTCCAGAGTCTAACCGGTCCAAGAATCTTCCAGCAGAGAGGTAGAGGCATGCTAACCCTACACCACGCCTCTCTCTCTCTCTCTCTCTCTCTCTCTCTCTCTCTCTCTCTCTCTCTCTCTCTCCTGCAGAATGTATCCAAAAAAGGCATGTAAAATCAGTCTAGGATCCCTCTTCCCAACCCACTGAGCTTCCGATGACTTTATAATTCGTTCTTGCAATTTCTAGACGATTTTCCGACTCAGAATTGACTTTTCGAGACGGAGGGGTTAGACACAGCCTCAAGAAATACCTCTACGAATACGAGGTGAAAAAAAAAATCGTCCGGGAACAAGAAGAGTAAAAATAAAAAATGAACAAGTTAACTTCACACTGATGGGATATTGTCTGCTTTTATTCGTTACTTCAGACGATTTTATCCAGCTTAGGGGCAGACTTTTCCAACTGTGGGATTTAGATGTGGCCTTCGTTAACCCGTTCTGAGCGACAGAGACCTTTCCCGAAGCTGAATAAAATCGTCTGGAGACAGCAGGAATAAAATGGAAAACAGGTCGTGGGATTGAAAGCGTTAAGTGATCATGAATTTTGAGTGAATATTTGCCTTAAGATACACATGTTTGAGACAACACACACATCAGTCCTGCCTTCATCTCTCTTTCTCTCTCTCTCACGTAAGGAAGCGAGTGTTGGTGAAGATCGGAAATGAAAAGCACGTAAGGATAGTGAAGGTAGTGGTGGTTTGAGTGGAGGGGAAGGGATGGGGGAGGGACAGCATGACAAAGCCCAAAGAGACGGCTATCATTACACAATCATCATCATCATCACTACATTATCGTCACCAATTCCATCACCACTACAATATCGTCACCATCATCATCATCACCACTACAATATCGTCACCATCATCATTATTCCCTTCATCGCCACCATCATCTCCACTAACCTTATTATCATCATCATCATCTTCGTTATCATCATCATTATCAACCCCTCTAACTCTTTATCTCTCTCCTTCTTTCCTCCCTTCCTTCCTTTCTTTCTCCCTACTCCCTCCTTCCCCCTCCACCTACCCATTAATATTTATCCACCTCTCCACCTTTTTACCTACCAGTCTCTTCAGGTACCAACTAACACCATCCCTACCAACCTACCTATCTATTTATCAATCTACCTATCTTTCTACTTACCTGTCGACCTCTCTACCTACCTACCAACCTCATAAACCTACCTACTTACAAGGCTATCTACCAAACAACCTTCTTACCTACCTACTTCTCTCCCTACCACTCCACCTACCTACTTACCTACCTCCCTACTTCTCTACCTACCTACCTGC
>NC_136982.1:38029262-38114262 GCF_032717465.1 Coenobita brevimanus
CTCTAAGTGAATGAGTAAAAGAGATTATAAAGAGAGTGGTGAGCAGGGCAGAAGGCAATAACGTGGAAGGCCAAGATAAAGGGTCCTCAAGATGCACAAATTTCTATACTTCTTTCACTCTAACCTGGCCTAAATTATTGCTCTTCTGCAGCTTACTTCACGTAGCTATGTTCACTGGCAGAAAAATACGATGTTGCGGCTCTACATTCTTTCCACAGCACTTCCTCGTGACTAGCATTATACTCACCTATTGCCACAGCTAAGCATTCAATATAGAGATGGTAATTTTAAGCCATGTTAAGGTGAAAAGAGCATAACGGAAATAAATGGATGAAGTGTGTATGATGAGATGCACAATAGGGTCTCTCTCTCTCTCTCTCTCTCTTTGTGTGGATCGTTGGGTCTGTGGGATGGAGCAGAAAATTTTGAAGGCTTGAGCGATGAGTGACAAGATATTTGGTACATTTCCCTGGGCACTCTGTTGACAATTCTCATACTTCTGTGCTTTCCTGTTCCTGCTTCTGTATCCCAACCACTCCATACAGTAGTGATGATGATGGTGATGATGATGATGATGATGGTGATTATTACTGATGACGACGACGACAACAACCACAACGACGACGACGAAGACGACGACGACGATGATGATGATGATGATGACCATGTTGCTCTTGTTGTTGTCGCTGATGATGATGATGATGATGATGATGACCATGTTGCTCTTGTTGTTGTCACTGATGATGATGATGATGATGATAATGATTATGACGACCATGTTGCTGTTGATGATGATGATGATAATTAGTTTTGCAAGAGTGTCTGACTAGCGTTAAATAGTTTTAATTGGACTAGGGGAAATCTCTTTAAACAATGGGGTTGATATTCGTTTTTTAACTCCTAAATACACACACACACATACAACTTGCAACACAAGGAGGCAAGGCTGCGCAACCTTTAATTACTGTCTGTTTACACCTCCTCCACACCTGTCCACTTTCCCCACACCGCCACCGTCCAATCACCCCACACTCCTGTCTCATCCACCACACCTGCCGTCTTGTAGTCCACTTTTGCCACGTTATCCCTAAAATCCGCTGCCTCACCCACCTTATCTGCAGTGTTACTAGTTTTGTCGCTGATATCAAATTAGTTCTCAGTCTGCACCTGTCCACACATCACACCTGTCTGTCCAATACCCCTGTTACACACCGAATCTCTAAATTCTATTCCATGGGTTTAGGAGTCTTTCTAGCGTATATACAGAGAGAGACAGACAGACAGATAGAAACACAGGCTAAGACAGATGTAAATAGATAGATATAGATAAAGAGAATGAGATACCTACTGTAATTTAACCTCAGACCCTCGTACGCACCAAGCCATCCTGTGTCCGTAAGAGTCACTAAGAAATAATTGGTTCTTACCCTTTATATTTATTCTCTATATTCTCTTGTACCTGTGTGTTACGTGCATACTTTATCAACATACAGGCAGCCCTTATAACAATCCAGTGACGTGTTCCGGTATCTCACAATTTTTCCACACGACCGGTACTGTCAACTGGGGGTCACTGGCAAATCAGGTAAATGTGTAGGAATGGAAGTATAACACACAATTTTCTTTAATTTACTGTCGATGTAATGATAAAACAGAGCGTTTAAAAGCGAGACTTTTATCGAGAACGTATCATCTTACTCTTTGTGACAATAATATGCACAAAAAAAGCAGCGTGCGATAAAGAAAAATCATAACTACTTAGAGCCTGTGTTTTTAAGGCTTCTGATATCGATAACCATTCCATAAACAACAAACAAAAGAACATCAACTCAACATATACTGACACAGGCTAGCAAATAAGAGGGGCAACAGGGAGCCTCCTACACCCACGAGCCTACTGAAACTATTACCAAAACCGAGAGCGCGAAGAATTAATTTCTTTTCATCTTAACTTGGCTCAGATTTTAGACCTTCTGTCGCTAATTCCACGTAGCTCAGTAGCAGAAAAAGTGTTACGACTCTACATCTTTTCCACAGCACTTCTTCGTGACTAGCATTATCTTCTAGGCTTAATCTATTAGTACAATGCGGCATTCACGACAGAGAGAGGTAAATTTTAGGCCAACTTGGAGTCAAAGGTGTATAGGCAAACCACCATTTGAAAGTCAATTGCAAAACTCGCGAGGAGTAGGCGTTCTCTGGCTTCCCTACCCCTCTGCTAACTGCGCTCTATAATGTGGTATGCAGGCTAACCATGTCTATTACTCATATCTATTCCATTACTGACTTCCATTAACTGGGAGGCTTGCTTAAAAATTTGCCCTCTCAGTTTTGATAATAGGATAGCACTTATATTAATTACCTCTCTCTCTCTCTCACACACACACACACACACCTGGCTTAATGGTCCCTCCACCTGTCACCCTCACTACACACACCTGCCCCCATCCCACTCTCTCTCTCTCCTGTATTTTTCTTCCTGTTCGGTTTTACACTTTCTTATTGACAACCTTCATGACAAGTTCCCCTAAAAAAGCAATCTATCATTAGCAAATAAGTAGATAAATAGGTAAGTAGGTAGACAGGTAGGTAGGTAGGTAAGTAGGTAAACAGATACTGATACATACATACAGACAGATACAGACCGATAGATATAAATAAATAAAAATATAGGATTTATATAGACTAATCCTAACCCCTTCACCACTAGTCTTCCCTCAGCCGAATCAAATCGTCTGTAGGCAGCATAATTTAAAACACTGACTGTGAAGAGAAGGTATTGATGTCCCCCCAAACACCTGTACTGCCTCTTACACCTGACTCACTATACACCTGTCTACACCCACTCATTAACCTGATTCTCTCTCTCTCTCTCTCTCTCTAAAGGTATTCACAACCCCAAACACCTGGCTCTTACAACTGCCGCCGTCACACCTGTCTAATTACACCGGCACATCTGTACAGTCATTAATGAACCTGATTCTCTCTCTCTCTCTCTCTCTCCTCCTCGTCCTTCTTCTTCTTCTTCCTCCTCTTCTTTGCTTCAAGGTCACGGGCTCCATTAGCAGTGACCCTCAGCACTGACCTTTCCCTCCAAGCTCCACCTTCCCCTCTTCCTTACCTTCTCCTTTCTTTCTACCCTTCACCCCCATTACTGTCTCCATCCCCTCCCCTTCTCCCTTCCTTTCCTGTTTCCCCTCACTCCTCATTTCCCTTCCACTCCCCTTTTCCTCTTCCTCCCCTATACTGCCCTTTTCCCCTTCCTTTCTTTCCCTTTCCCCTACCTCTTCCCCATCATTCCCCATTACCTTTCCCCTACCCCTCCCCTTCCACTGTCCCATTTCTCTTTCCCTCTCCTCCCCTTCACCCCCGCCCCACTCCTTGTTTTTGCTCAGTCAGGTCACGCCCCTGCACCTGGCACTTGGGGGAGGGGGAAGAGGCAGGGGGAAGGGGTCTGGGGAAGGGAAGGGGGTTCAAGGGATAACAGTGATAAGCTTTCCTGTTAATCCTCTTAGTGCAATCCAAACCGGTCCTCCTTCACTACCATATTTTTTTTTTATTAATTTTTTTTTTTGTAATCTTACTTTACTATTTTTATTCATGATGTCTTTTGTATATTCTGTTCGCTCATGGCGTTATCATTTTATCCTTACTAATGCTATTCTTTGTACTCTTTCTAACGCCATTTGAGTATATTTTATGAGTTTATTTTGTATTACTCTTACTACTGTCATTTTAATTTATCCTTTCTAACGTTAGAGTATTTTATTCAGCCCAGGGATATACCTCTCGTATTTAAGGGGTTACAAAACAGTATGAATAAACCCTTTCCATAGGACGACGTTATTTCTTTTATTATTACTGTCAGACGGTTCTATTCAGCTTGGTGCTCTCTCTCTCTCTCTCTCTCTCTCTCTCTGGTGGTGGATGTGAGTGACCTTGGTGCCACACGTGCTAGTTGCCTCGTTCCCAGTGCTCGTTATGCAAGGCTGGGACTGTGTGCGTTGTGAGAGCTATATATTCTCTTTTACAGCATCCTTATGGCGATCTTCCTCGGTGTAGCAATACCCTTAGATCTTACTCTGTTATTCCACCAGACAATAATACGACAGTCCGTTTAGCTTCACCTGACGAAGAGCCATGACCTCTTCCAGCTCAGTTGATGGCCAGGTGTAGTCAGATTGGGGAATACATAAACTTTTTACTCTAAGTTGGTCTAAACCTGCCCTCTCTCAACAAATTAACACTAGAATATGGTGCTAATCAAGAAGAAGTGCTGTGGAAAGGATGTACAGCTGTAGTATCGTCTATTTCTGAGAATGAGGTACGGTATGTGAAACAGGCTTCAAAAGGACGAAACCCTGGGCCAAGTTTGAGTAAAACGAGTACAGAAACCAAAGAGATTCATTTCTGCCCCACCACCAAGACTCAGCGAATTTCACGCAAACACGACTTTAGTATTCAACGTAGGAATGACCCACTTCCCTCTGATGAATGCACACGAACTAAATACATCCCACTCACTTAAGTCATATTATTATTTCTACGATATGGCCTAACGATGTATAGTTATTAGCACCTACATATTTTCCTTCGTTGTACAGTGAACTAGCATATCCCAGGCTGGAACTAGACCAATAAGTCGGAGTGGAGACAGCTGGGCCAATCCACGACATCAGCAACCTTTATGTGCTGATGGTAATGATGTAAGAAATAAACAGTGATTCCTTTGTAATAATTGTGCCTCCCTCTCTACGGATAAGAATTAGAGGAGGAAAAAATAGCATCAAAACGGAGATTGCCAACACTTAAAACGGGATTGCCAACACTTAAAACGGGATTGCCAACACTCAAAACGGAATTGCCAACACTCAAACCGGAATTGCCAACACTCAAAACGGAATTGCCAACACTCAAACCGGAATTGCCAACACTCAAAACGGAATTGCCAACACTCAAAACGGAATTGCCAACACTTAAAACGGGATTGCCAACACTCAAACCGGAATTGCCAACACCACCGCCCCGTATTACAAGCAGCCAGGTATACATTCTGGAACACGAGAGAGAGAGAGAGAGAGAGAGAGAGAGAGAGAGAGAGAGAGAGATTCATTAAACAGACTGCCAGCCTACTTTGCCCCCTTCACTATGAGTCTCTCCTACGCTGAATGAAGTTACATAAAGTAGTACCTGTAGGATAAGTAAAGTAAGCCTCTCTCTCTCTCTCTCTCTCTCTCTCTCTCTCTCTCTCTCTCTCTCTCAAAATGACAGAGTTTATGGAGACTTTTTCAACTTTCAATCCCTTCACTACAACCTCATCTTGCCCCAAATAAAACATCCCGGAATCAGCAATAGAAAAAAAAAAATGTACGAGGAAACAACCATTCTGTACGAGCTAGTAAATTAATAGTAATATTCGGAACTATTAAATGTAAATAAAAAAATAGTTTGTTTATATTCTTTACTAACGGAGACCCACCTGAATAAAATCGTGTGTAAGAAGCAAGAAGAAGAAGAAGATGAAGAAGAAGAAGAAGAAGAAGACTGAGATGGAGGGGTTAAGTTGTGTACTGGGGTGAGACGATGGTAAAGGTGTTTGTGATGCTACCTCACGCCTTACACTCACCTCTCCACCACCTTCACCACAGACACTACCACATTAACCGCAATTTCCACTACCACCACAAGCATCATCATCACCATCACCTCCACTACCACTACACCAACCACAGCCACAACCACAATTTCCACTACCACCACAAGCATTATCATCATCACCACATCTACTACTACCATCACCACCACTACCACCACACCAACCACCACCATCAGGACTACTGCTACCACCCCCACTGCCATAATATTCACTACCAGTACCACCATAAGGCAGTTCCAGCTACCATCACTACCATAATTTTCACTACCACGATAAATATCTATCCACTTTACTATCTACCACTACCATCCTCACTAACAATATCCTAACTACTGCTACCACTACAGTCAGGGTTACTACTACTACTACTACTACTACCACTGCTACTACTATTAATACTACTACTTACCACAATCACCACCACACCATCGATACCTCTCTATTACCACACCACCACACAAACAACTATACCCTAACTCTACACCTACCACAAATTCCATTAACCTACCTCACCTATCAACCACAACTACCATACACCTACTACAACTACCACACAATTACCACACATTCATACATCAACCTAACTAGTACCACACACATCACACGGGCACCAATCAACCACAACTATCACTTACCTACCACAATCAAACTACCACAAACCTACCACATTCAAACTACCACAAACCTACCACAACCACCACAATCAAAGCACCACACACCTACCACACCTACCACAACCACCACAATCAAACTACCACACACCCACCACACACAAACGTCACAAATCGATACAACTACCACTATTACCACAACCCGTAACTACAACCCTTGTTAACACCGCAATTAGGTGACTTCCGGTACTGCTAAAACATCTACTTACTGGTACCACAATCTACCACACTACCACCATCTACTACCACTATCTCGACATACCACACTACCACTATCTCGACATACCACACTACCACTATCTCGACATACCACACTACCACTATCTCGACATACCACACTACCACCATCTACTACCACTGCCTCGTCAACCTAATCTACCCCACATTCGGATAAAATAAATAAATATAAATAAATCAATAAATCATCAACAAAATCCCAGCTACCCTCCATCTTTAAATCCCTTGTAACTGTAAATATAAAAAAAATCCACAACTGCCACCTCTGTAACTACTATACTATCTGTAACTATGGCAACGCTGCATGTCTGATGGCTATTCCTTTGACTATCGGGTGAACTACTACTACTACTACTACTACTACCTGACTCTCGCTGCTGCCTTCATACTACCACTACAAACTACAATAACTACCATAACCACCGCAAAACTATCACACAACCACTACCACAACGCACACACACACACACACACACACACACACACACACACACACACACACACACACACACACACACACACACACGAATACAATGCCACACACATCAAAGTACGCACATAAATCACAACAGAACACGCCCACACACACACACACACACACACACACACACACACACACACACACAAGCACGTACTGTACAACGATTTTACACACACACACACACACACACACACACACACACACACACACACACAGCTGGACCCCTAACCACACTGACATTATCCCCCCGTGCTGATCAATTGGGTCGATAATCCCCTTCCGCTTAACGTATCCACCGCCTCTATTACCTCTACCAACGTTACTGCGTTACCTTTGGCGTTACTGGATTACCCGACCTTTTTTTTTTTTGCCAAAAGGATACTGGTTAGAATTTAGGGTTATTATTAGTCATCATCATCATCATCATCATCATCACCATCAACACCACCACCATGATCGTCACCATCACTGTCACCATCATCATCATAATCACCACAATCACCGCCATCATCGTTATCACTACAACCACCAGCATCATCATCATCATCATTACCACCACCACCACCACCACCACCACCATCATCATCACCACACATCATTACCACAACAACCGTTATCATCATTATCATCACAACCACCACCATCACCATTATCACCACCACCATCATCATCATCACCACCACCTCCATCATGACCACAACCACCGCCATTATCATTATCACTACAACCATCATCATCGTCACCACCATCATCACCCCAACCACCGCCATCATCATCACCACTATCGCCACGATCATCATCATCACCATTATCATCACCACAACCACCGCCATCATCATCACCATTACCACAACCACCGCCATCATCATCATCATCATCATCACAACCACCGCCATCATCATCATCACAACCATCGCCATCATCATCATCACCATCACCACCACCATGACTGTCACCATCATCACCACAACCACCGCCATCATCATCATCATTATCACCACAACCATCGCCATCATCATCATCACCACCACCACCGCCATCATCATCACCAAAACCAACACCATCATCATCATCACAACCACCGCCATCATCATCATCATCACAACCACCGCCATCATCATTATCACCACCACCACCACCACCATCATCGTCACCACCACCATCATTAGCTCCCTTCACCACGAGGATTCATTCACGCTAAATAAAATCGCGTGTGGGTACAAAAAAATAAATAAATAAAATAAAATAAAATAACCAAATCTAAAGCATCATACAGTATTTCCAGACGATTTTATTCAGATACCGAGATTTTTTTTTTCGAGAGGTCTGAATAAAATCGTCTGGCAAAATAAAACACCAAAATTACGTCATCGGAAGGAAAGGGATAAAATTAATACATCCATCAATAAATAAACAGATAATAAATGAGGGTAAAAGAAAACAGTGTAAACAAACTGATCAGAAATTAATATATAATAGCCTACATACAGTGGCCCCTCTCATGGTGTGGACAAGTCAAATATTCCATTCCAGATGACGCCAGACGATTTTATTCTGCTGTGAGTGAGTCCTAGGTGCCTGATAATGTAAATACAGGCGCTATTAACCCTCTCACTGTCGGAACAATTCTACTGTCTTAATCAACCTGCTAGCAGACGATTTTATTCAGCTGAGTGTCATAGGAACCAGGGTGCAGTGCTGTCCAGTTTTGTACACATTCACTACAACTCTTCTATTTTTTATTTTATTTTTTGCCACTAATCTGACACAAGGTTTAAAAACGCCAGGAATATTTTGTACCAAACATTACTACAGTTACATCAATAGTAATATCTATATGAGCGGTAGTGCTAGCCAATGTACACGATCTATTTTATCCCACGTTACGAATAATTACAATCGGCTATTAGGCTACAAGCGAGCGAGCCATGTTTAGTCTCAGTTAAGTTTGGAAATGTGCAGCCAATTCACACCATCCGTCCACTCTATCCCATGTTACGAATAAATACAATCGCTTATAAACAAATACCGCGGCGTACATTATAATCTACCAGCGCGTTAGTCATGATCTATTACATGGTTACATCACAGTGGCTGCTGGTAACGGGAGCGATATTGCGTTACATCCATTCAGGGGTTTATGTTACACGCATGACCTTTGAAAATACTCATCACGTACCTGTAACTGCAGTGATATTGCGTTACATTTATGGGTCATCAGATTAAGCGTTGGGCAATGTTGATGATGCAATAAAGAAAAGTTATGCAATATTGATGATGCAATAAAGAAAAGTTGTGCAATGTTGATGATGCAATAAAGAAAAGCTGTGCAATGTTGATGATGCAATAAAGAAAAGCTGTGCTGTTGATGATGCAATAAAGAGCTTTGTATACTATCAATAACACTCTTAACACCTGACAACACCTGATTAGTTCCTCGTTAGCTTACTAGGATTCGTAACAATTCTTCCTTAGCGATTTTTTCCGCATGTATATATTAAACCCACTGAATACGGTGATGTATGGTTTATCCTCGCTATTTCCACATGATTTTTCATTTTTGCAGACGTTTCGAATTGGGGGGGGAGGGGTTCAGGTGTAGCGCTCATTAACCCCTTCAGTACGAGAGAGAGAGAGAGAGAGAGAGAGAGAGAGAGAGAGAGAGAGAGAGAAAATCGTCCAGTAACAGTAACAGTGTAAAGTCATCGGAGAGAAGGGGTTGTCATGTGGGTAACCTAATACTGTCACGTGCGTAACCTAATACTGTCACGTGCGTAACCCAATACTGTCATGTGCGTAACCTAATACTGTCATGTGCGTAACCTAATACTGTCATGTGCGTAACGTATTACTGTCTTGTGCGTAACCCAATACTATCATGTGTGTAACCCAATACTATCATGTGCGTAACCTAATACTATCATGTGCGTAACCTAATACTGTCATGTGGGTAACCTAATACTGTCATGTGCGTAATATTAATCCATTTAGATTCTACACAAGAATAAACGCCATTAAAGCAAAAGACATTAATATTATCATGTAAGTTGGTTGTCTTTATCATTTTATTTTATTTGCGGTACAGACGCTGGTGTGCAAAGCGTAAATATATGTGTCAACAAGCCACCTGCATAAATAAATAAATACTTTGTTTTGTGTTCACCTCTGAGCACCTGGTCGTCTAAATGCCACTTCCTGGTCTGAAAATACAGGTGTTCAAAGCAAGCATACATCGAGGTAAAAATAGAGTGTGTGTGTGTGTGTGTGTGTGTGTGTGTGTGTGTGTGTGTGTGTGTGTGTGTGTGTGTGTGTGTGTGTGTGTGTGTGTGTGTGTGTGTGTGTGTGTGTGTAGACAATGAACACTTTATGTGAACACACACACACACACAGAACGGCGCCACAGCTGATAACGCCTCATCGATATTGCCCCTTCTCTCTCTCTCTCTCTCTCCCTCTCTTGGGTGTGTGAGTAGGTGTGGTATGCTATTCCTTTGATTAATGTGGTCGCTGCTTCAGATAGAGAGAGAGAGAATCTGAGAGTATAACCCGGTACATTTTTGTAACCCTCTCAAGTTCGAGGCAACTCTAGTGCAGTATTTTATTTCAATTACCGCCTCACGATCTGATTCAGCGATGCCTCATTGCTCAAAGGCCGTATGATATTTGTTCCCTATGAAAAGCCTGGAGTGACATGCGTAGCGGTACTTACAAATGGTACAACTGTCAGCATGAGTTAGTTCCTCTGTACCGTCTCCACACCGTATCAGGACCTAGTGTGTGTGTGTGTGTGTGTGTGTGTGTGTGTGTGTGTGTGTGTGTGTGTGTGTGTGTGTGTGTGTGTGTGTGTGTGTGTGTGTGTGTGTGCGTGCTTTGTTATGTATGAATTGAAAAAAAAAAAAAAGGACTATGATTCTGTAAAACTTGTCCCTTGCAAAGAATGATGAACAAAAAAGCAAAATGCAAGCTTCATACTTTCGAGATGCCTGTACACATGGCACTTCAACGACTAGGGGTTTGGTGGTGGGAATGATACACTGACACGACCACCTGCATACATGAAAGACCGAGAGCACCGGTTAACCCTTGCACTTGAGAGGTGGATAGAAAAGGGGTGACAGTATGAACCTAGACGGATGCTGCATGCCTGCCGTAATGGTAGAGAACCGCAAGCCATATTCGGACTCAAGCCAGTTCAGCAGTGCTGTATATGAGGTACACCCTCAATAAATAAGAGCTGCAGGCTGCTCCACATGGGATAATGAGACTCCTGAACAAAGTCAGCAACTCAGCATTGTTACTGAAAGAAAGGGGTCGGTACAGCGCAAACTGATTCTGCGAATTTATGTGGTGGAGTGCAGATGGATTTTTTTTTTTTTTTTTTTACGTGTCCGACTTCTGAGCATTGGCTTCACAGCCGGCTCTCAAGGCCCAGTAGTCCTCCTACATACGATACACCTCCACATGTCACCACTTCGGCGCTAACATCCACCGTCCATACAGAATACATGCTAGGGCAGTCTCATACAGGGCTGGTGTACTGGTATTAGTGGGGCTATATTTACGGCATATCAGCGGGATTTCAGGCAGATCAGTAAAGTCTGCTTTATGAAATTTAAATCCTTGAACTGTTCCCTATCCCAGTGGGGATTCGAACTGGGGTTCATTAGGACTGCAGGCCACCTCTACCACCAATTCAGCCACCGGACAGAATAGATGATTAGGTCATCGTGTTCAACAGGTTACTGGGGACTATTTGCTTCCGAGACTGAATAAGACTGCCTGGTGATGATCAGGAAAAAAAAAAAAAAAAAAAAAACAAAAAAAAAAACAAGGAATACTCGTAAAGTTTACTGAGGTGTTCGTCCCCTACTCCATGATATCCTTCTTAACCCTCCATAGCCCCGGGGCCGCTGCACGTGAGATCTTGTGGAGAAGGTAGCACAGCATACAGCCCTTCGCCTATCGGCTCATAGTCGCGAAGCTCACAGGTTCTTACACTGGGACATCCTCCTTATTTATGTACTGAAAATGTGCCGACCCGTCACCCATGGGAGTTTATTTGAATAACATCGGCTGCAGGTGATCTGGTCAAAATGTCAAAAGATAAAAATAAAGAATAAGTCATTGAAATACAGGCGTTTAAATGTACTCAGGCACGGCGCAAAAGGGGGAGAGTGAGGGGGTGGAGGGTGGAGTGGGCAGGGGCGGGGAGGGGGTGGATCGAGATAGAGAAAGAGAAAACGAAGGTCATCCAACAATTGATGTCACTCCATTCTGCTTTCCACCAACAAAGACTCCACTCTACGCCACGCCACTCCACTCCACGTTTCCCCCCACAGTCTACGTTACTCGCTTCTTGACTCCTCTCCGTTCACTAACCAATCATTCCTTCTTTCCCCTTTCCTCTTCTTCATTTCATTCATTTTTCTTTTCCACTCTTCTCCTATTCTCTTCTTTTCGCTTCGCTTCCGTTCTTTTTTCTTCCCTTCCCTTCCCTTCTCTTCTCTACGGCCACCTCCTCTCTCTCTCTCATCTCCTCCCCTTCCAACTTTAACTACTACACCGAGCCATAGATCTCGTCACTCTAAACTACTGCCTTTCTCTCCAGACCTCTCCACTTGCCGTTCTATTCCTCTCCACTCCTCCCCATCCACAAATCCCCTGCACTCCCCACTACTCCACCTACTATTCTTCTCTTCTTCTCCTCTCCTGTCCTCTTTACGTCACTTATCTCACTAAACTATTTCTCTGCTTCCACTCTTTCTCCACGTCAGTCCCTATTCTATTCCACTTCTCTTCATTCACCTCTTATTCCACATTACTATCAACTCCACTCACCATTCTCTCTCTCTCTCTCTCTCTTTCACACACACACACACACACACACACACACACACACACACACACACACACACACACACACACACACAATCAGCATACCTGGCGTAAAAACTGAGGCAAGCTGTATCAAACGTGGATCACGGAAGAGACAGAGACAGCGAGAGGGTGGGGGAGACCTTGCCATATGGAGCTTACAGAGATGATATTTAACAAGCATCTCTCCCAGCTTCCGCATTCATCAAAAACTATGACCTATGTACTCAAAATTCTTCTCATATTTTACACCATCATCATCATCATCAACAAAATTGTTACCTATACACCTATCTCATATTTAACACCATCATTATCACTATCATCATCATCAAAATTTTTACCTACGCACTTCTCTCATAATTAACATCATCATCATCATCCTGACCTTTTTTTCCTTTCATATATCATTCTTGCAGGAAAAAAGAAAAGGGGAGTGGATTGCTGATTCTCTTACATATACTGTAGAACCTATGCACCACAATGACATCCTTTACATATACACAGTTTCTTCCTGCACCACACATCTCCTCTGGGTTCCAATATTTCAATTCAAATCATAACTCTTCACTCAAACTTCTTGCACATTCAACCTCTTCAGCACAATGACGTCTTATTGCACAGTGTTGCTCTCTAAGGGTTGCAGGGATGATCTTTACAACACTCCTCCGCTATCTTCCGCGTTTTGCACAATCGTAAATTACACCTTACGTCTTCTCTCCGTCTTGGTGTCTTGTTTTGCAGCCTCAAGACAATTTCCTTAAACTTAACCTAAAGGAGATTTTTTCATACTGACGGGTAACCTTCACTTGTCCCTTCAAATAAATAAAAAAGAAAGAAAATAAATAAAGAGAAATGATTAAATAAGGGTCCTTCCTAATCTGAATAAAATCGGTGCACCCATCCCCCATGCCACTGCCACAAACAAATCTCCTCCATGACGTCCGTTTTACGCCTTAAGACAGAGGGTGTAATTTTTGCACTGTATTACTGTTACCTTCTGACGATATTACGGAACCTGGCTTTTCATCTTCACTGAGTTGTATGAAGCGGCTTGTTTTCACGTGACGGACCTGAGCCACTCCCACATCTTGACTACCAAGTTATGACGACATGACATTCAATGAACACTGGTTATGAGGGAGGAATGAGTCTCCTTGGTTGCAAGTCAAATCCACCCTCCAGCCTGAGTCCAACTGGCCATCAACCGAGCTGAGAGAGGTAGGGGATCTTTGCCAGCGTAAAGGAAAAGTGCTATTGAAAAAAGAAAGAACGGAAAAAATGAAAATGAGAAAAATATATATACTCTCATCTGACAGCATGATAGTACCTCGTATCGTTATCAGCAACGTAGCGTGGACGATAACACGATGACCACCAAAATACCAAACATGATAATATTCCCAACACGCAGACAGGAATTTCCAACACAGCCTTTGCCTCCTCCTCCTCCTGCTCCTCCTCCTCCTCATCATCATCATCATCATCATCATCACCCTAGCCAGCATTTACAGCAAAGCATGGGTTGAAGACAGGGAGATATTCTAAACAAATATATATTAAGCTTTTCTTCCACCCTCTTTAATTCGAGGCTTTTGGTGGGCTTGTCAAACCACTTTTCCCTCGAAGTAGAAAAATAAATACATAAAGTAAATCACTCTTGTTGGGGGTAGTGAAGGGAAGACGTAGCGATGGGTCAGTGTCAAGCCGTCGATGGGCACTGAACGATAAGCTGGTGGTGGTAAGACGACACCAAGACACCAAGTGGATTATGAGGGAGACAACCACGAAGGCAAGACAGCAGCAGTGGGGTGAATTCTGTGACTCTGAAACTGACTCTGCGATGACCAAGTACGCAGGAATTAACCACAATATAATACCTACACTCCACCTTCGTCTTGAACGGATTATAGACACTGCGTTTGTCCCTCTGGCTGTATAAAACTTCTCTCAGCTGTCTATAGTTACGCAGACATAATATTTCTAAGCCTCCCCATCACGGAAGAATTAAGAAATTTTAAAATACAGTATGCAAAACTATTCCCTTTACAGTGAGAAGCTTTCCAAACTTTAATAAATTCTTCTGGAGTTACCAAATTAACATAATGACATAAAGTCCTCCAGTAAGCTCTCATAAAAACGTTTGAAAAGAGAAGAACAGAAAAATAAAACGTGAAGGAAAAAATATACACCACGAGAGATCTCAATAAACCAACTAAACGTAAAGGTAACAAGAATTAAATAAAAAATATATACCGGTACATCATTACTGTCAAGAAATATATGAAAACTGAGATTACAAGCTTTCTATCAGCGAGACCCAAGGACATATCTAGACAGGCTTCAACGTAACAAGGCAGATGAAAATGACAGATAAAGTAGACAGGAACGCAACAAGACATCAAGGCAAATGATGAAGGGCAGATGTTGATGATGTAGAAACGTCTCAGTGATAAAAAAAATGACAATGAATAATAATAATGAAGGTATGTAGCAAAACTTCAACCTACAGCTGTTCAAGTCCAACTGTTACAGATTTTTTTTTTAATGAGTGGGGGACATCAGTAATCTGGTGTATGGATGATTTTTCTTTATTCATTCGTTTTTCCTTCCTCTGTTCTGTTATTTAGAGAGAGAGAGAGAGAGAGAGAGAGAGAGAGAGAGAGAGAGAGAGAGAGAGAGAGAGAGAGAGAGAGAGAGAGAGAGAGAGAGAGAGAGAGAGAGAGAGAGAGAGAGAGAGAGAGAGAGAGAGAGAGAGAGAGAGAGAGAGGAGAGAATGATAAGAGGGCAGCAAAAGTAAGAGATAAGATGATAATGAATGCAGTAAAAATGACAGATAAAATTACAATAACTCACACAAAAAAAGTTACAAATCTTCCAAAGTCCACGGCCCGTATTCTCGTCGGGTGTGGAACCTCCCTAACATTTTTTCCCAAGCGATTTATTTTGCTTATACCCTGCTGTCCTCATCTGTGTAACATAAAGCCTTCCAGTACCGCCATATTGCGCATAAATGGCGTACTGGTACAAAAGAATATTAACCAACCATATCTAAATAAATCGCAGAGGAGCAGGTGTTGGGGTGCTTTCTTAACTAACAAGAATACGAATCCACGTACTACACCGAGGAAATAATTGACCACTTGCGAGTTTGAGTCACAAGGGGGTTAATAATATCAACAATGATTATATTCGTAATACTTGCACAAATCGCGCTTTAAAATAGAAAAATATGGCGTGTAAATAGGTTTGCATTACTATCAAGTATCTGCTGGCCAGTGTTATGCTTCAGTTCATCCGTAGCCTATATACCGAAGCCCGTCCATCGTGCCACAGTGTTTAAGAAATTGCTCATTATTTTCTCCACTTACGACTAAATCGAAACATAACTTTTCTTTTCCAGCACATACTTGATATTACGTCTGGGCTATTCTCACGCGATCATTATTTCAAACGCGATTTATGTTGATACTACGAAAAATTTCTAATGTATATTTTCACCCTGCCTATGGGACAAAACTCACAAATGGCCAATGATAAGGATATCGTAACGTCGGGTGGTGGCCATAACAGCATACATGGTACCTAATTTGCGAAGAATCCTACCCTTTGATAGATTCAGTGATGGGTTGTAGCCCTTTGGAGGACGAGTCTTCCTTAGCTGAATAAAATCGTCTGGCATAACAAGAACAAACACCCAAATGCTGCCCTTGCAAGAAAGAAGGTATTGAGACACACACACACACACACACACACACACACACACACACACACACACACACACAGCAAGAAACGAAGACGGAAATTCTCTCTACAAGGAGCACAAGGAAACAAAGCAACTTATCTTTTCCATTGGCTGAATAAAAACGTCTCTTCTTACCAAAAAAAAAAAAAAAAAATCAAACATAAATGAGGAATCTTAAAAACTGCTCTTACATTCCACTGATTTTCACGACGATGTGTTTACTAAGATAAATAATTTCGTCTGGCCGTAAGAAAAGTAGCTATGAATCTAAGACGTCGTATTTAAGAGGTTATGATAGTCAAAGAAAGTGTCATTATAAAGCAAGTGCCATTTAAGACGAGAACAAAAAAATGATAAACACGAAATAAAGACGGATATATTTTGTGTGGATGAAAGGCAAAACAGCTGAGGAGACGCTTACCAGAAACAGAGACTGAATCAAAAAAGGGAAGGAAACAGGTAATCACAAGGAGGAAATCAGCTTGTCAAACGTCTCTCTCTCTCTCTCTCTCAGTATGATGACTTACTTCCACCTAATTACACAGGAATTTAGTAAGCCATAGGAATACCTCTACTAGCCAATAAAGGAATCAGAAAGTCTCCAATAAAACCCTAATACTAATGACATACCTCTATTATTTCTCTATTATTTCCGATACCTATTCTTTTTTAGGAGACCCCTCGTGTTGAAGGGGTTAAAACAGAGACACGCACAGGGAAAGACAGGAGATTAAACACACTGGAAGCAAGAGAGGACACGACGAAACTAGCTTGTCTGACGTGTGTGTGTGTGTGTGTGTGTGTGTGTGTGTGTGTGAGAGAGAGAGAGAGAGAGTTTTATACCTACTACCCTCATACGATTTAATCTTACATCTCTCACGGCAAAACACACAAACACAAACAAACAGGAAAGCACAATCAATTCAAGACACAAAGGAACACTGAGAGGACAAGAAACCAGCCCGTTTGACGTGTTTTTTAAAAGCAGAACACAAAGAGGTGACGCAGTGTGTGTGTGTGTGTGTGTGTGTGTGTGTGTGTGTGTGTGTGTGTGTGTGTGTGTGTGTGTGTGTGTGTGTGTGTGTGTGTTCTTTTCATCACTGGGTGTTTCTTACAAGTAACACAAGCAGGGAGTTCACCATCATCATCATCATCATCATCATCATCACCATCGTCAGCGTCAACTTCCATTATTACCAGAGATGTACCGATACCAAAATTTTGACCGATACCGATACCAATACCACAAAATTGGACCGAAACCGATACTACTACCGATACCGCTACCGATACTCGTACCAGTGAGGGAGGGTGGTGGCTGGGGTGTGAGGGCTGTGGCAGGGCCTGAGCCGCTGATGCCAGGCTACCAACCTGTCTGGTACATGTCCATGGCGGCAGGTGTGGCTCATTACCAAACAATGTACTGTATTACTACACACCAGGTACTCAGTCTGATACTAAATAACTGGATATTATCAATAATTTATTTTTCATCCCTATAAAACATTCAAATTCTGTTTAACAAAATAACTTCCAGTGAGTGATATGCTACGCACTAAATTCCTTTTAAGTATCGGTAGTATCGGCAGAAAATCAGCCGATAACGATACTCTAATAAATGGACCGATACCACCGATACCGATGCCGATACATCGGTACATTTCTAATTATTACCCTATTTTATTATTATTATTATTATTATTATTATTACTATTATTATTATAATTTTACCCCTCTCACTGTCGCCTCAGCTCTAGAATATATCTGGTCAAACATCAATAATTTTCCCCTGTACTACTGATATCAGCGCACACACACACACACACACACACACACACACACACGTCAGACGGCTGAGGGTGAGTCATAGGAGCCTGAGTTTCCCCATTTCACTTTCGTTCATTTTTCTTACAGGTTATTAATGAGTGAGTGCTTATTAACTCTGACCTTCACTAACTTAGAGTCGATTTGTTTTTTATTTTTCTTTCATCTAAGGGAACTGGGTCACTCTCACAACTTCAATGCTAGGTCGTGATGGCATGAAATCTGATGAGGTATTATGTAGGTTCTGGTTATCGTCGCTGTCGTCCTTAGCGTCAACCCTTATCTTTATCGTCAATCGTATTATCATCATCGTTTCCAGCATCATCAACACCACTGCCACTGCCATCAGGATCATCGTCAAGAATATAATCGTCTTCGTCATCATCATCAGCATCAGCAGCAGCATACAATAAATCAAAACCCATTCATATCAAGTGTCTTTCCCGACCTAAATATACTATGGGTTAATCGCCTGGAAGTAAGAAAAGAAAAGGAGTTGACTTACTAACTTCGGTATGTGTGTGTGTGTGTGTGTGTGTGTGTGTGTGTGTGTGTGTGTGTGTGTGTGTGTGTGTGTGTGTGTGTGTGTGTGTGTGTGTGTGCTGAGTAAAATCGTGTGGCTGTAGCGAGGATAAAATAAAGCACACCAGAAAATTAATGGATAGTGATGCTTTGACCTTGACCCCTTCACTACAAGAGGTCACTATAAAGCTGAATAAAAATTGTCTGGAGTAAGGAAGAGTAAAACAGACAGTATCGTAGTGAATGGATTAGCCTCTTCAATCCCATGACCCATTTTTCCTATATAATCTTGTTTCCTCCAGACGATTTCATCCAGCCTGGGAGACTCTGAAATGGAGGGGTTGGATACAGCCTTCAGTAACTCTCTTTTCTACTGGAGGGGTTGTCTCTTGCTGAATAAAATCGTCTGGTGGTTGAAGGAATGGCATACCAAAGACGTCAATGGGGTGGACATAGTAGTAGTAGTAGTAGTAGAAGTTGTAGTAGTAGTAGTAGTAGTAGTAGTAGTAGTAGTAATAATAATAATAATAATAATAATAATAATAATAATAATTCGTACCTTATATACCAAAAATGTTGGGTACGAAAGCTCTGTAAAAAACGTGTGTGTGTGTGTGTGTGTGTGTGTGTGTGTGTGTGTGTGTGTGTGTGTGTGTGTGTGTGTGTGTGTGTGTGTGTGTGTGTGTGTGTGTGGATATTACAGAGGGCGTGGTGAGTGAAGGTCGTGGTGTACGTACAGCGCGAGAAAAAAAGTTCACCTAATATTTCACCCCTTCCACTTCTCACTTCCCTCTGCCAGCTAATGTTCCTAAGCTGACTAGGGATGACATATTTCTCCGTCTATAAATAATTCTCTTTGATACGATGCATTCGGGAGGAAAGTGACGAACATACATTAAGTTTGAAGTAGACGTAGTGAAAAACAGACGCATTTTTGTGGCTGGCTGTACCTGCTCACTCTGAAAAACTCCAGGAAGGCAAAGTGTACATTAACCACACTGTTTTTACCACACTGGACTCCATCATTTACCACACCACAAAGCTCAAAATTATGTACAGTTGAATTCATTGGTCCGGGGTACAAAAGATGATAAATTGTATAGAACAGACTTTTTATGAATTTCTCTAAGTTACACATCTAGCTAAATGGCGTAACAATATCCCTTCAATTCTATGCTGTATTGTTCCTTTATTTTATTCTTATCACCAGACAATTTCATTCAGCTTTAGTTACACATTTTTCGGACCGGAGGGGTATGATACAACCTCAAAAATTTCACCTCCAATAAAGGACTTCCTGAAATACAATATACTTGCTTAATAGTCACAATAATATAATACAGCGTTTCTTAACCTTTTCCGACCTCAGCACCCCCCTTGTAATAAGGTCTCAGTCCAGCACCCCTCTACATCTGGTTACTGGGGCTGCAGTTGCTACACTACTGCAAGTGAAGTACTGCCTGACAGTTTATTTTGTACTCTCAAAAAAAAAAAAAAAAAAAAAATCAAGGATGCCAATACTAAGCAAATCCAGTAAGAAAAAATATAATGAAGCATTTTCCAGCACCCCCTAAAATTGATTTCAGCACCCCCTGGGGGTGCTAGCACCCCAGGTTAAGAAACGCTGATATAATACAAACCTCGTCCTCGGGCTGAAGCGATTAATAATGACCAGATGATACGGTGACGTCAGCATTTCCTGTACCAACGAAGGCTGATTTGATGACGTCTGTGTACCGGAACGTATGAATTCAATTGTACACTAAGCAAAATAAAGACAAGTAACTAAACTGGTTGGAGAAGAACAGGGAGGTTTTAGGAAGGGAAGAGGTTGTGTAGATCAGATATTCATTCTTTGATCTTTAGTGGAAAAATTTCTAGAGAAGGGAAAAAAATTGTATGCGGCCTTCATGGATTTGAAGAAAGCATATGACAGGGTGGATGGACAGGGATTGTGGAAAGTATAAAGAATATATGGAGTTGATGGGAAGTTGTTGAATGCTGTGAAGAGTATATGAGGGGGCTAAGGCTGCAGTGCGTGTGGATAGTGAACTGAGTGAATTTTTCTATCTGAAGGTTGGATTGAAACAGGGATGTGTCATGTTTCCATGGTTGTTCAATCTGTTTATGGATGGGGTTATAAAAGGGATGCAAGGTAGGGTAGTGGATGCTGGAGTGGCCCTAGTGAGAGAGGGCAGTGTTTGGAAACTCCCTGTACCGTTGTTTGCAGATGATACTGTGTCGTTAAGTGAAGATGAAGGGGAACTGCAAGGCTTGGTGGATGAGTTTAGGAGAGTATGTAAGAAACGGAATCTAAAGGTGAATGTAGGGAAGAGTAAAGTTATGATCTTCGAGAGAGGTGAAGTCAGTGAATGTACAGTGAGGTTGGATGAGGAGGAAATGGTACATGTGAGTGCGTTTAAGTACTCGGGTAATGTGATGAGTAAGGATGGAAGTTTAGAGGGTGAAGTGCTTGAAAGGTACAACAAGGAAGAGAGGTTGCTGGTTCCTTGAAAGCAGTGATAAGAAACAGGGAAGTGAGCATAGAAGAGAAAAAGTTACTATATGACAGTATTGTGATACCAACTCTAACGTGAAGTGAAGCTTGGACCTTGTTGGAGGGACACAAGTCAAGAGTGAGTGCTGTGGAAATGAGTTATTTGAGAGGAGCCAGTGGAGTCACATGGAGAGACAGACTGACAAATAAGGAAGTGAAGGATCGTTGTGGTGTGCATCTGGATGTGATAGGAAGTGTTAAGAGAAATACACTGAGGTGGTTTGGCCATGTGGAGAGGATGGAGAGTGAGAGAATAACGAGGAGAGTGTACGCGAGTGAGGTGGAGGGGAGTAGAGGGAGGGGGAGGCCAAGGATGAGATGGAGGGATGGAGTGGAGAGGTATATGAGAGAGGAGGGTGTGAGCTGGGAGCAGGGCAGTGAAATGGCGGGGGACAGGGCGACATGGAGGCGATTTGTTTGTGGCCACCCCTTACGGGATTAAGGCGTCTGGCGATAGATAGACAGATAGAACTAAATTAGTGTGTGTGTGTGTGTGTGTGTGTGTGTGTGTGTGTGTGTGTGTGTGTGTGTGTGTGTGTGTGTGTGTGTGTGTGTGTGTGTGTGTGTGCAAGCAAGCAAGCAAAACAACTCATCCGCATCCTGAGTGTAAAGCCAGACACTGAGAAACTTACATACATACATACATACATACACACTCACACAGACCACTTCACACGAAACACACTGACTCATTATTACACACAACAACAACAACAACAACAACAACAACAAAATCCCTTCTGACCGAGGACCGTCATTTGCATTATATTTGCACTGCTATTCTCTTTTCACAAAAACTTGGCCTAAAATTTGCATCTAGCCATCTGGAACAGCGAGTTGTACCAAAAGACCAATACCAAAATATAATGCTAGTCATGAAGAAGTGCTAGGGCAAGGTGAAAGAACTATAACTGAGGATCTCGTAGGGAAGGGGTTTAAGAAGGTCTATTTAACCTCTTCAGATGAAAAGTCTCTCCCAAGATTATTAAAAATCTCTTAAAATAGCAAAAAATATTAAATACGTCACTGTACTGAAGAGACTACGACTAACATGCCTATACTCCACTCACCTCCTCTCTCTCTCTCTCTCTCAAGGTTAAGAACAGGGTACTCAACCACACATGAGGCTTGAACACAACATGTCTCAGCATCACCAGACAAGTGACACTTATCTATGCAACTTCGATTTATCAGCACCATCTGCACACACACACACACACACACACACACACACACACACACACACACACACACACACACCCATCCCCCCCCCCTCCCTCTGCCTCCGCGTCAGGCATCAGGTGACTCTTCCACGCATCTTTTTTACCACTAACACGCGCTGCCCTTGTGTCTACCCTCCCCTTACCTTACGTGCGCACGCGAACACACACACACACACACACACACACACACACACACACACACACACACACACACACACACAAAACATCACAATACACACACACACACACACACAAAACATCACAACACACCCACCCACCCCAACCCCTACCCACACACAACCCACCATAACACACACACACACACACAAAACATCACAACACACCCACCCACCCCAACCCCTACCCACACACAACCCACCATAACACACACACACACACACACACACACACACGCACGGCGCAAGTCACTGGAACAAATCTTTTTCTTTATACGAGGGCGACCATGACTGCAAAGTGCGTCTAATTTACTCCCTTCATTATACACTTTAGAGACGGAGATCCTCGAGTGCACTGAATGTGGGTTGGTAGGTGAAAATGAAACACCTATGTAAACAGTAATAAGCTGGAATATCATCGCCATCATTTCTAAACAAATATCATCACTATCATCACCATATTCATTAGCTATATCATTCCCATCTTTATCATTATCAATATTATTATGAGCATCACCACCATCCTCGTCATCCATGATCATCAACTTTATCAACATTATCATCACTGTCGTCAATATTCTGTAGTATCTTTTACCTTCAGCAACATTATTATCACCATCATCATCATTAACAATATCATTCTCATCTGTCTCAGTATCAACATCATCATGAACATCATCATCACCAATCTCAGCATTATCATTATTATCTCTGTCATCAATGATCATCATCTTTATCATCAATATCATCACTGTTGTCATCATTGTGTATCATCTATTATCTTCATCAACATTAGCATCGTCTACATCATCATCATGAGCTGCAGCAGCAGCTGTAGCAACATTCGTCATGGTCATCTTCATTATCATGATGATGGATGATAAACATCATCATAATAATCGCCATCGTCATCATCAGAGCCCTATTATAAATGTATGAATGGAATGGGTAGGGTCGGCAAGAAGTATATCTACGAAAGTAAATATGTGATATAAAAACTGAAGAAAGGAGCACAAACACAAAATAGGATAACAATAACGTCAGTGACCACAGAGAAAAAGATGCATGCCTCCATCCACTCTGCACCCCAGCCAATACAGCGCATCCCCACGTAAGAGGTGGAGGCACAGACAGATGTGTAGGAAAAGGATTGTTGTTGCTCAAGGTTCATATGAAACGTGAATCTGATGGACTGTTGGCTCTAGATGCCCCTCTGCAGGCCACCATCCTCCTCCAGCATCAACACGAAAAAGACATTTGAATGAACTGTCAAACGAAGCACCCAGTGTATAAGTGTACGAGCAGTAATATCACTGAGGAAGCAGAAGAACTTTGCCCTGACAATACTCGAAGTTGCCTTGATCTCCAAAGAACTACTGTTACTACTAATACTACTACTACTACACACACACACACACACACACACACACACACACACACACACACATACGCACACACACACAAGAAATAACAGTGAGCAATGAATATGTATCAGAACAAACCGTAAACAAATAATTCAACTGACGTTCAAACTGTAAGGAAGTACCTTCTAAATAACGTAAGGATGCAAATAATTTTAAACAAAACTCCATTTACAGATAGCAACCAGTACACCACCGAAAGGATCTCCCCTCAAAAAATTTAAATCTGTTTTTGCTTAGATGATGATGATGATGATCTTAAAGATAATAATAACTAGTTAGGGGATAAGTCAGCCTCCCCTGACCCCCGCCTCGTACATGTAAGACTCAATGAACCTTTTCCACATGCTGCTGCCTAAATTGTAGAGGCGAACACACCACACCTGTGAATATTCGGTTGCGGGTATATTTTATGATATTGGTGGGATGCTATCAGGGGGAAAGTGAGTGTTGATTCCGATCGCAATTACCTGGCAGCGTGGTGGTGGTTGTGACGGTGACGAAGACGATAACGATGATAATGACGATGATAATGATAACGATGATAATGACGATGATGATGATGATAACGATGATAATGACGATGATGATGATAATAACGATGATAATGACGATGATGATGATGATGATAATGATGATGGGAAACTCCGAGTACAACGCTGACTAGGCTATTTTTTGGTACTATTATATTTCATTTTGGTATACCTGCAATCAAAGGGAGAGCGAGAGTTGAATATGACCGTCATTATGTGAAAATTGTCATTTGTATAACGGTGTGATGACGATGATGCTGATGATGATGATGATGATAAGGAGGAGGAGGAGGAGGAGGAAGAATGATGATGATGATGATGCCACTGATGCTGATGAACTAAAACGCTGCCCAGGCAATGTTTGCTGTCCTATCTCATTTTAGTGCACTCGTCCTATCTCATTTTAGTGCACTCGTCCTATCTCATTTTAGTGCACTCGTCATCAGAGGGAAGGCGATACTCGACGCTGACCGCATAGATAACCCGAAAATTGTCACCTTGTCAGTGTGGAGGAGGAGGAGGAGAAGGAGGAGGAGGAGATGGAGGTGGAGGTGGTGGTGGTGGTGGTGGTGGTGGTGGTGGTGGTGGTGGTGGTGGTGGTGGTGGTGGTGCTGCTGCTGCTGCTGCTGCTGCTGCTGCTGCTGATGATGATGATGATGATGATGATGCTTCCCTGTTGGTCTCCCACGGGGGAACGTCACGGTGACCACTTAATACTATTCAATAATATCAACATTTTTTTTTTACCATATCTTTATTACCGCCACTCATTCCTATCCAACTAAGCCCTAACCCTCACACCACAGTAGAAGGAGGTAAAGACGTCAGCCCTGAAGGTCGGAACGCGGAATTCTGCGCTGCTCGTAAAAGTAGTTCAGTTATAAAAGTCTTGGTAACCTCACGCCACATTTCACTTCAGCAGATTTAGACAACAGGTGTTTGAGATGGCTAGACTCCTTCACACTGGCTCAAGTCTGTTCCTATCAACTCGTCTTGACCTCTATCATCCACACGCAAAATTTCAGATTGTTAGGTCAGCTTGAAGTGTGTTCTTGGATTAAATTAAGGTGTTATTTTATTTATTATGCTGAAAGACATATATAGACGGACAAAAGGCAGAGATATACAGGCAGGCACATATACAGACAAACAGAAAGGCAGACATACAGGCAGGCACATATACAGACAAACAGAAAGGCAGACATACAGGCAGGCATATATACAGACACAGAAAGGCAGAGACATACAGGCAGGCACATATACAGACAGAAAGACAGAGAGACATACAGGCAGGCATATATACAGACAAACAGAAAGGCAGACATACAGGAAGGCACATATACAGACAGACAGAAAGGCAGAGACACATATAGGCAGACACATATACAGACAGAAAGACAGACATACAGGCAAACAGACATATACAGACAGACAGACATTAAGTTAGACAGACATACAGGCAAGTACATATAGACAGATAGACAGACAGACAGGCAAACACACACACACACACACACACACACACACACACACACACACACACACAGACGCATAAAGGGCAAAAAAGACATACAAGCAGACAAATATAAAGACAGACAGAGAGGCGAATAGACAACACAGAAAACAGAGGCGACGAGACATACAGGCAGACGCAAACAGACTGACAAAAGGGGCAAAGACATATACTGTAGGTAGACACTCAGTTGGTCACATATACAAACAAACACAGAGGCAGAGAGTCATACTGGCAGACACACATACAAACATACAAAAAGGTAGAGGAACATAGTCAGTAAAGCATTGAGGACAGGCCTTTTGAGTGAAGGGGTACAAGCGTAGTAAAGCGCACCTCTCTCCACCCACGTGACCCGAAAATAAACTTGTATATTAAAAAAAAAGGGTGGTATTTGAGCGAGAGGGTCTGCCCGTGAGTCATCTCTAGTACCTCTCTGTCTTGAACTGTGCACAACAGTGAGCACACGATTGTGACGGGTTGCTGATTGTAGCCAAGGATAGACGTGTGTGTGTGTGTGTGTGTGTGTGTGTGTGTGTGTGTGTGTGTGTGTGTGTGTGTGTGTGTGTGTGTGTGTGTGTGTGTGTGTGTGTGTGTGTGTGTGTGTGTGTGTGTGTGTGTGTGTGTGTGTGTGTGTGTGTGTGTGTGTGTGTGTGTGTAAATATATATATGGTAGGTTGACATACAAGTAGAGAGGTAGGCCTACGTAGGAACTTTGGTAGGTACCGCAGGTAGCCTAGGTAGGAAGGAAGGGAGAACGGCAAGTAGAAACATCGGTAGTCTGATTACTGCATACATACAGCTGCATAATCTATCATACTTTACAGATACCAACGACAATCATGAGAGAAATAGAGAAATACATAAACACAGAAAGGGTGTAGTCCTCACAGCGTCGTCTAATATTTGAAATGGTAAAATAATACCAAAGGCATAAACAGTGTATAGTGTGAAGGTACGGTTTCTTCACATTACTCCCAAACTCAATGAGGTTCCAATTTTCTGCCATATAAAGCTAAATAAACAACACGGACCAAACTTCAATATGCGGGCACAATTTCCACCATAAAAAGATAACACTCAAAACAGACCGATTTTCGATTATTCTGTTATCATTATTCCATGCCATATAAACCTTGAAGACTATAATCCGTAGCTGTGTAAAGTAGGAGTTGATATACCGGTACATAAAGAGAATTAGGCAGATAAATGAATATAGATAAAGAGATAAAGCATACGGGACATAAAACAAGCCAGAGTTCAGTATACGAGTATGATTCCTCCATTGCTAATAAATCAAAGTTACTGGAAGCCTATGTGTGGTAGATGATGATGATGATGATGAGTGAGAGAGAGAGAGAGAGAGAGAGAGAGAGAGAGAGAGAGAGAGAGAGAGAGAGAGAGAGAGAGAGAGAGAGAGAGAGAGAGAAACGCCAGACCAGAAAAACATTATCAGAGTTCAAACAGATAATTTCAGTAGGCCTTTATAAGTAAAACCCCTCTATGATCCATCCCATACAAGAATGACCTACTCCTATATATGGTAACCTGTAACAGTTTATATACAGACTATGGTAAACAAAAACACGCCAGGTATTGATCCAGCGAGTATTGGTGCAGAACAGGCGATCTGGTATTTCCTCTGAGTCACCACCAACACTACCGTCATCATCACCAGCACTGTCATCGTTAAAATACACTTCACCACATCGTCATCATTTTCGTCACTATTATTTCGGTCATCGCAGCGTCGTCATATCACTATCTTCATTTTCATCATCATCATCATCAATATAATAATTGTCATCATCATCATCATTACCGTCGTCGTCATTTACTTCATTATCATCGTTGTCGTCGTCATTATCATTATCTTCGTATTCGTTATCACCGTCATTATCTTAACTTTCAAGATTGTTCGTGACTGTGTGTGTGTGTGTGTGTGTGTGTGTGTGTGTGTGTGTGTGTGTGTGTGTGTGTGTGTGTGTGTGTGTGTGTGTGTGTGAGGTTCAATTTCAGTAGCTATTAGGCTAATGGGCTGTAATTCGTACTAATGGAACTTTATCATACATACAATGATAAGACTACACGCCTATCTCTCTCTCTCTCTCTCTCTCTCTCCTAAACACACACACACACAGGCACCCTAAAATACAAAATCACTACCTCCATCACCCCTCCCCACTGTGCAATAAACTCTAAGTATACCCTCCCACAAAACCTATTTCTTTATTACTCATTTAAATCTTTATTGACTATTCCCTTCACTACCACTGAGCCTATTCCTTAATTACCTATTTAAATCTTTAATAACTCACTCCTTTACTACTTCTGCTTTTTATTTTTATTACAATCAGACGATTTTATTTAGACTGCGATGGCCATAATTAACATCTTTACATCAAGAGGTCTTCCCTAAGTTGGATAAAATCGCTTGGAGGCAGAAAAATAAATTAAAATGAGGTCATTGTTTGGAAGGAGTTAACACACTTCACTATGATACATTTTATTTATCTATTTCATTTATTTATTTATTTATTTATTTATTCTTGCTGTCACCAGATGATTTGATGCAGCTTGGTAAGGACCTTTTTAGTGAATGGGTTACACTAAAAATATACGGTACCTTAATGCTCTTAGTATGTTGACTTTATATTTCTGTTACCACCACCTGATTTCTTTCTTTCTTTTCTTTTCCTTCTTTTTGCAACTCTGGACGACCATCTTGTAGCGAAAAGGTCAGGAACAGTACCCAATAACCCGCTCAAGGTCGTGCTAACTCTACCATAATATTTTCCTAACACCAGACGATTATATACTCTGAAAGGTAAGCATACAACAGTGTAAACAGCGACGGCCTCTCTTAACGATAACATGGGGACGTAAACACCATCTAGTTTTGTTACACTGAGTCTATCTGTTTGAGGTGAGGTATAGGAGCCCGTGCTAAGGAAACAGTCATCGTCGTAATGGAGAGGTTAAGCTTGATGAGTGTCAGCTGCATACAGATTTATTGGTAAGATACGTATTGTGTGTGCATTAACTGACTACCCTTCAATTTTTACTTTTTCCGCACGGCTTTTTTGGGGGGCTTACGTTATTCTGAACTTGCATACACTAAAGATACGAAGCACAGGTACAGGTAATTCATGGTACAGTGATACGGTATCATCTTCATCACCCTAACCCAGTTTCCACATTCAGTCGGTGGCGGAACTTGAGCATGCGCCTGGATGATCTCACTGCAGATACGAGAGGAGAAAGGAAGCCCCAAGAACACACCCACTGACCCCTTCCTGTGTCGTAATAGTGACGTGGTTACTTGCAACACCAGTTCTGGACAGTGGGGTCATCAAATCTCTAAACTAATTCCAAAAGCGGGGAGAGTTTCCCGTTCCCCAAGCCCCACCTCCTCCCACGTCTGTAGGGTACAATCCAACATCAATATATCCGTACACAATAAACACAATTTCCTTATGCGGGTACAGCCTAACTCTTCCACACTATGCAAAAAGCACAGGTATTGGTTTGGGTATGTAACTAAGGGCCCTTCCCACATATATGTGCCATACATTAGCCAGAGCGAATGACGCCTCTTGGCTGAGAATGGCACGACACGGTACGGTACCGTATCTATCTTGGCATCGTATCATGTTACTGGGAAACATACTGCACTGCGCCACATCAACACATTGCATCACCACACTCTACCACACACCGTATATGACCGAATACCATCACATCTCACCCTGTACAGCACAGTACCTATGTTAACAAGGTAACTACACAATACATCTCACGCAAGATTAATATGTCTACCGTCTACACTCACCCATTTCATTTTCTTCATTACCTCTTTTCTGACGGGACAAATGGAGCATTACGTCAGCACACATGGACGCTGTGCTGAGGGACTTGGGGGGGGGGGAATTATACATATGCCTACGTGCTTGGTGAGTGAGTGATGAGCAGTGACTGTGCAATTACCCAGTGTGGTGAGTGTGGTGGGGTTACGCTGCACCTAAAAATGTTGGACCTTCTGGTTAGCCACTCATTACCTAAATTTCTGTGCAAAGTTCACACTAATCAAAGGGAACAACGGCACATCCACTCCCGCAAACCACAGCTAATTAAACCGCACCACTGGGAGCAGCCGACGGTAACGGGGGAAATGTTGACGAAATAAACAACTCTGCAACAAATATTCTTTTCATATTCCTTTATGAACTCAGACACGGCAGGCACAAAATGGGTGGGGTGGACGGAGGGGCGTGGGTAGGTGACGGGCCAGGAGGGTTGATGATGGAGGGGCAGAACGGAGCTTTATGGAGGGGCAGAACGGAGCTTTATTTAGTTGTATCATGCACTCAGACACACCACAAACAAACATAATATTGGTGGGGTGGGCAGGACACAGTAAAAAGTTGGGTTGGTGGTGGGGGAGACCGGAGGCAGTAAATCTTGTGGAGTGTTGTATGGTAAGTGCTGTTGAAGGTGAAAGATTTAAGGCACATTTCCCTTCGATACTGTGTGTGGGTGGCCGTGGGGAGGGGAAGCAGAAGGAAGGTGGAGTGGACTGACAGCAGTGGGTGGGATGGGCTGGGACGGTGGGGGGGGGGGGAGATGGAGTGGGACGGGAAGGAACAGCAGTGGGCAAAAGTTGACCGTCACTTTTAAACAGACAGTGGCAATGGATGGTGTTACGTTGATTGTTTTTATGTGACGGCAACACCCCCCCCACACACACACATACACACACACACACACACACACACACACACATGGAGGGCAGGACAATGCTGACAAAGGAATGTGGGCGAAATTTTTGCTCAAGGCTGTACATCCTGTGAAGACGGGAATGTAGATAAACACATGAAGGATTAGAAAGAGAGAATGAAAGGAAGGAAGGAAAGAAAGATGGAAGGAAGGAAGGAAGGAAAGATGGAAGGAAGGAAGGAAGGAAGGATGGAAGGAAGGAAGGAAGGAAGGAAGGATGGAAGGAAGGAAGGAAGGAAGGATGGATGGAAGGAAGGATGGATGGAAGGAAGGATGGATGGAAGAAAGTCAGAAAGAATGAATGGAAGAAAGCAAGAGGGAGGGAAGACAGAACGAAAGAAAGGAAGGAAGGAAGGATGGCAGGAAGACAGGAAGCAAGGAAGGAGAAAAGGAAGGAAGGAAGGAAGAATGGAAAGAAGGAACGAAGAAAAAACATGAAACAAGAACGACAGAACGAAAAAGAAAAAAAACAAAACAAAAAGAAAACCAAAGAAAGAAAAACCCAACCAAACCAGCAGCCTAAGCACGCGTCACTCTCACCAAGCATAAATGTTACAGCCTTGAGAGATAAAGGATGGCGGTGACCCAGTGAATCAGACGTGGGGCAAAAACTGGGTTAGCGGATGAAAGGTCAAAGGGTGGCTTGGCTTGGCTTGGCTTCAGAACACGGCACAAGGTCAGGGAAAAGGTTTATAGGGTGGCTTAGGCTTGGGATTATTAGGAGAGTGAGTATTTATGTTTTTCTTTCACCTCTGTTTATATTTTTCTTTCATTTATACAGGTACTAAAATTTTACGACTATAGTGAATTGTAAAAGTGAAAAATATATATGTCTCTTCATACCTTCACTTTCACTCATGCAACTGCCTAATGCATGATGGTCAGACTGGAGTGAATATTAGCGTGTGTGTGTGTGTGTGTGTGTGTGTGTGTGTGTGTGTGTGTGTGTGTGTGTGTGTGTGTGTGTGTGTGTGTGTGTGTGTGTGTGTGTGTGTGTGTGTGTGTGTGTGTGTGTGTGTGTGTGTGTGTATGTGTGTGTGTGTGTGTGTGTTCCTGATCACCCACCAACCACCCCAACACTCAGAGGAACACAAGGCACTGGAGGTCAAAAAACAAGAAGAGAGATTTAGGAATTGGCAGAGGTCAGTGTTTTCTCGGTGTCACTCTTGGCTTAGGTGGGGTGTTCTAAGACGTGTGGGTGGGGGCCGGCAAGGGGGGGTATGGTGGGAGGGGAGGAAGGACACTGTTAGGCTTCAGAGATCAATGGGGATTATGGAAGGAGGGAAGGCCAGAGAAAGAGAGAGAGATGGAAGGGTGGAAGGCAGGGAGAGGGAGCTGGGGATGGATGAATGGAAGGAGGAGAAGGACACAGCGATGGGTGGAAGGGTGGAAGAAGAAGGGATGGATGGAGGGGACGAAGAGAGAAGGAGGGACATGACCAAACGAAGAAAAGGAGGAGAGAACCACGTAACGGTGGGAGAGAACGGAAGAGGAAAGAAAGAGATGGATGGATGGATGGATGGATGGACAGATGGATGGATGGATGGATGGATAGACAGATAAAGATATAAAGATGGATGGTTGAATGGGTGGAGAATAACAAGAGATGGAGAAAAAAGGAAGAGGGACTGGAAAGGATGAAGGAAAAGGAAAGAAGGGGAATGATGGAAGGAAGGAAGGGAGGATGAAGGACAGACAGGGAGGATGGAGATAAAGGTAACAGGCCGAAAGATAGCAGGGGTAAGAGTGGGCAAGAGAATAACAGCAGGAAGAGCAACAAGGAAGTGACTGGGAGAAGGAAGGAGAGAAGCAGAGACGATAAAGCCGATGCATAAAGGGAAGAGAGAGGGAAGGAAGGATGAAAAAGCCGAAGGAGGGAGGGGGGGGCGGCGAGGGGGAAGGGAGGGAGAAGGAAGATAAAGTGAATGGTCGAAGGTTAAGGGAGGGAGGGAGGGTAGGGACAGGAAAGGGGAGGGAGGGAGGGAGGGAGGGAAAGGAAGAATTGGGATTAAGTAATGGCAAGCTGGAGAAAAGGAGGAATGTGAAGGAGGGGGGGGAGGGTAGCTGGGAAAGATGGAAGCAGAGAGGGAGAGAAGAAAGGTTAACCTATGCGGAAAAAAAGACGACATATGAAAACAAGAAGGAAAACAAAGAAGGAAGAAGGAAAGACAGGAAGGAGAGAAGCCGAAAGGGAGAGGAAGAATTGTGAATGGAGGGAAAAAGAGATATGAAGGGAGGGGGAGAGAGAAAGGCAGGATGTGAGGGAGGGAGGCAGCCAGGAAGAGGGAAGAGGGGAGGGAACCGAGGAAGAAGGAAAGGTGATGGCCAAAGGGTGGGGGCATGGTTGGGGGTATCGGCAAGGCAGGGGGGGGGTGAGATTAAAGAGGTGACTGGTTGACAGGAATATGGAATGGAGAGAGGGAAGGACGTGACACTGGGAGGGAGGAGAGAGATGAGGGTCAAAACGATGGAAGAGTGAGGGAAGAATGGAAAAAGTGAAAATAATCATATATATATATATATATATATATATATATATATATATATATATATATATATATATATATATATATATATATATATATATATATATATATATATATATATATATATATATATATATATATATATATAATACCGGCGTTTAAAGACAGACCTTGCATAAGTAGTATGAGAGAGAGAGAGAGAGAGAGAGAGAGCAGGAGTGGAGGGGGTGAGATAACAGGAGACATTGTTTCCCTGCCAAAAATGCCTGGAGTCAGTCACTTCCGGGAGCCGAGGAGGGACGGAGGGGAGAAGGCGAGTGGGGAAGGGAAGTGGGAGGGGGAGGAAGAGGGGTAACAGGAAGGAGGGGGGAGAGGAAGTGCATGCCTGTGGTCACAAGTTCGATCCTCACCTATGGCATATTACACAAAAACTCAACGATCGTATCTCACAAATGAGGAAAATATAATACGGTAACACTAACCTGAATATAGTACTAATGAGAACCAATACAGTGCGGTAAAGAGAGCCCATAATAACCCTGAACCGGTAATAATAATAATAATAATAATAAAGAGGGCGTTTATAGGACAAAAAGGGGTTTAAATCTCTCTCTCTCTCTCTCTTTCTCTCTCTCTCTCTCTCTCTCACACACACACACACACGCACGCGCACACACACACACACACACACACACACACACACACACACACACACACACACACACACACACACACACACACCAATAATAAATAACAGGGGTTGATACCGAACAACTTTAAGTCTCAACAAACTTAAAATTGCGTCAAGGCATTAAAAGGGCTATGTCTTTCTCTCCCCCCCAGTCCACGTCAAAGAGAGATGCCGAGATAAGATTTCAATACAACCTTACAATCAATATTTCGTCGTCACAAAGATCTGTCTCTGGGGGAAGGACTGGAAAATGGAGAGCACAAAATCTTCCCACTATTCTTCATGCAAATACTTACGTCGGTATTATCGTTCGTGGAAGCTCCCTAACACCTTTTCCTAACCCATTTATTTCGTTTATCACACCTTACTGTCCTCTTCTGTGCACCATAAATTTTTCCAATATCGCCGTACTTTGCATAAATAACGTACGACATGATACTAACCAGACGTATCCAAAAATAAATCGCTAAGGAGGAGGTGTTAGGGAGCTTCCTTATCTGAAGAGAATACGAGACTTAGTTACGACAGGGACCTGATCGTAAGTATGTGAATCTACGTCCAGGTTTCCACTATAATATTCTCAGCAGTATTTGTCTTTTGAATTCTCAGTCTCCCTTACTTTTCACATTCCTCCCTCCCAAACCTCTTTTTCCAGTGCCACTCCATCCTTCCCCTTATTACCTTCTTTCTCTCTCCAATCCTCTCCCCTCTGCTATTCCTCCCCCTCACCTAATATTCCCCCAGCTCTTTCCCCTATCCGGTTTCTCCATTACTTCCCTAACACCTCTTTCATCCCTCCTCCTCCTCCTTCTCCTCCCTCCACCTACTTTCCTTCTGAAGTCCACTCACCTCCCATACCAAGTCAACTTCTCTCCTTCCTTTTCCCCGTTTCATGCCAATCATACACATCCCCCCGTGCCCCTTCTCCCTTTCCCCTTCCCCATCCTCTCCTTTTCCCCTTACCCAACCCCCTCCTTACCCTCACGCTCCTCCTCTCCCTCTTCCCCCTCCTCCTCCCTCCCTTTCCCACTTCCCTTCCCCATCACTTCCCTCTCCACTTATATCCCTCTCCCTTTTCCGTCCTCCCACCCTACACTCTCACCCCACCATATCCATTTCTACCCTCTCCACTACTCCACTTTCATCCCTTCCACCTTCTCCACTACTCCACTTTCATCCCTTCCACCTTCTCCACTACTCCACTTTCATCCCTTCCACCTTCTCCACTACTCCACTTTCATCCCTTCCACCTTCTCCACTACTCCACTTTCATCCCTTCCACCTTCTCCACTACTCCACTTTCATCCCTTCCACCTTCTCCACTACTCCACTTTCATCCCTTCCACCTTCTCCACTACTCCACTTTCATCCCTTCCACCTTCCCCACTACTTCACTTTCATCCCTTCCACCTTCCCCACTACTCCACTTTCATCCCTTCCACCTTCCCCACTACTTCACTTTCATCCCTTCCACCTTCCCCACTACTTCACTTTCATCCCTTCCACCTTCTCCACTTCCATCCCTTCCACCTTCCCCACTACTTCACTTTCATCCCTTCCACCTTCTCCACTTCCATCCCTTCCACCTTCTCCACTTCCATCCCTTCCACCTTCTCCACTACTTCACTCCTACCTCTTCCACTTTTTCCACCACCTCCACCTCCACCTCTAACACTCCAAACTGTGGGTATCAACAAAACGATGGCACCTCCTCATAACAAGCCCTGGTACGGTATTATAACAAACAGCCTGTGAAATGATGCCCGCCTTAACTCTCTCTGGGCCGTAAGCTTCTCGGTTAAGGAAGCTCCCTGGCATTTCTTCCTTGGCGACTTATTTTTGGATACGGCAGGTTAATATGTCTATTTTATTTATGCTGAAACCTGTGGTAATGGAATGATAAAATATACAAAAGAAGATAGCAGGGAGTAATAAGCAAAATAAAGCGCTTACGAGTAGGTGTTAGGGCGCTTTCATAACCACAGGGAATTACGACTTACTCCCAGCCGAATGGAAATGTCTGGCGTTAGATGCAACTGAAAACTAAGACTTGTTCCGACGATGAGAGGGCCTGTGGTGACATTATGAATATCCTCAGCCTCCCCAAGACTCACTCTCAGTTGCATCAAATCATGTGGCACAAAGCAGAATAGAATACCCTACTACAGTTGCTCCGACCTTGAGAAAATGTTACCTTCACCACGATTTCCACACGGGTGAAGGAATTTTATTAACAATGACACCGGTACTTGGTAAAAAAAAAAATATAATAAAATAATAATAATAATAATAATAATAATAATGTCCGGTTAACTAAAATTTTTATTATTGTGAATGACTCCCCCAAACGATACAAGGCCTGGTCAGTTTTACGTACAAGTCCATAATAATTCAGTGAGAAGATTTTTTATTTAATTATTACTACAACAAGATGATTTCATTCAGCCTGAATTCCCCTAATAGTGAAGGTATTACCTAATGACGGGTATGTGTAATCAATCCTAAGCTGAATAAAACCGTCTGGAGAGAGTACGACTACGATACGAGAGAGAGAGAGAGAGAGAGAGAGAGAGAGAGAGAGAGAGACGCCACTGTGCTGACGGGATTAAGAGTTAAGTACGGATTAATGTTCACTAATAATCAGCTCATCTGGCTAATTAAGAACAAGGTGTAGTCACTTTACGAATACTGCTTCTAACCCCTTCACTACGAGCTACCCCTTAAGTTGAATAGTCGTCTGGCAGTGGTACAAACAGATTAAAACACGCGTGCCTGTAGTGAAGGGGTTAGTCTAATAAAACACAATGAGTCTCTTGTCTGAGTGCACATGATGGGTAGGTCACATATATACGGGAATAAAGGTGCTCGGTTAAATCAGTTATGTTCACACCTCACACGCACACACACACACACACACACACACACACACACACACACACACATAGCCTACACATTTCACCCTTGCTTTCTCCCTTATCTGCCGCCTCCTCCCCTTCTCCCCCCTCCCCCTTACCGTCAACCTGTGCTTCCCCTTCCCTTTCACCAGTCAACCTTCCCTTCCTCCTACATTTCTTTCCCCCGTCCCCACCTAACCCTGTCCATCCTGTCTTTCCCCTCCCCCTTCACCTCCCTTTTACGCTTTCATCAATTTCCTTGTCCATAGCCTCTTCCCCAATCCCCCTCCACCACTCTCTCTCTCTCTCTCTCTCTCTCTCTCTCTCTCTCTCTCTCGCTCATTCTCTATGTTCATCTCCTCTTCCCCTTCCACCTCCCTCTGCCCTTTCCCTCCCCACCCCACACTCTCCCACCGCTCCCCTTCAGCTTCCTTTTCCGCTTACCTTTTTTTCACTTTATACAGGGTAGTTAAGCTAGTAGGAAGAGATGAAGTTTGGTCAAGAAGGTACAGTAGGTGAAACAAAAAATAATGTTATAAATACAGCTATAACCCTCCCCGCCATACACCCTCCCCTCGCAGCTCCCACTCCTTTCCCCTCCCCACCCTCCCCTCCCTATAGTCTACCCCACTACGTCCCCCTTCTCCTTCCCTTCCCCCTCCACCAATGTGCCCACTTCCTACCCTCCCATTCCCTTCTCCCCTCCACCTCCCTTCCCCTTTGTGTTTGGGCAGCGGGATGTAAACTGTGTACCGTATGTAACCTATATTCTTTCCACTTTAACCTGGCCTAAAATGACCATCTCTCCATCTTGAATGCTGATCTGTTGCATGAGTTTAACACGAGAATCTGGTGCTAGTCACGAAGATGTGCTATGGAAAGGATGCAGAGCTGCAGTGTTGTCTTTCTCTGTCACTGAGCTACGGAAAATAAACTGCAATAGGACGAAGAGCAAGTTACGGTGTGCGAACTATAGTGGGTTTTCTGGGGGGGGGGGATGTGTGAACTTGGTGGCCCTGAGTCACTCAACCTTGGACTAGCCATGTACACACACACACACACACACACACACACACACACGTACAACACATGTGCATACACAAGTGTACCAAGCAAACATATATCGTAAATGCCAGTGTACCGGATTAAATTATGGTCCAAAGTAAACACACACACACACACACACACACACACAGAGTTGTAATCACTTCCTGCAGTAGCTACAATAGCGGTAGGAAGACTGTAAGATACCGTTATAACACACAAGTGATGGTGTGGTGGTGCAAGTATCGATGCCACTGATAACGCCGGTGGGGTATGCTCTGGTGGTGAGGATGATGATGGTGATGGTGTAATGATGATGATGATGGTGTTGACGGTAATGATGATGATGGTGATGATGATACTGGTGGTAATGGTGGTGGTGATGGTGCTGGTGGTAATGGTGGTGGTGACGGTGATAGTGCTAGCGGTAATTGTGATGTAGGTGTTGGCAGTAATGGTGCGTGTACGGTATGTATTGTAGAGACGGATCTGCACCCGCGTTGATGGGAGGGCAGGACTACACACACACCCTCACTACAAAATAAACAGATCCTAAGAAATACCTGTTCCTTTTTGCAGAGGGACACCCACACCTACACCCTACACTTTCTGATGGTGGAGAAGTAACACGTGAAGAAGAATTCGGTGTGTAGGGTGATTACAGACCTTTCACCTTAACTTGGCCTAGATTTTCGTCCTTTTGCAGCCTATTTCACGTTGCTCAATGGCAAAGGCAATACTAAGGCTCTACATCCTTTCCACAGCACTTCTTCGTGACTAGCATCTTTTACTAATGTTAATCTATTACCCCAACTCAAAAATGAAAATGGTGGGATGGCAAATTTAGGCCACGTTATGGTAAAAAGGGTAAGGTGTATGTGCACAGGTGTTGCGATGGACAGGCAGTGAAAATCTGCATATAACAGACCTTGCGACAAGTAAGCATATGCAACGGCATCCTGGGAAACTCTACACATGCAAGGACACTTTACTACATCCACTTAACCCCTTCAGTACCACGACGTTCTCTCTCTCTCTCTCTCTCTCTCCCTGACACCGCTAGATGGGTTTATTGCGCTGTACTATTAACCCGATGAATCCGGTGAGATATTTTGTATTTAATTCTTGTTACCTCCAGACGATTTTCCTCAGCTTAGGAGACGCTTTCAGAATTGGATGGGGTAAAAATGGCCTTAATTATCACCATCACTACTATAGATCCTTTCCTATGTAAATAAATAAATAACCCATCCATCCATCATCCAATCCTACGTTGCCCCATGAGGAGCGTAGGAGCCCGGGGCTAGGCAGTTGGTCCTGACATTTAAGATGAGTGACCAGCCTCACTCATCCCTGAGTGGCATTACATGAGCAATAAACCCCAACCATCCCTTGGATATAAACCTGCACCAGCTCAATCCGACTGGAGCACAATAATTACCCACTAAACCACCAGGCGCCAAAATTTGGTTATATGGTTACCACCCAGAAAAGTAAATGGTTTCCTGGTGTACAGAAAACCATTTGGTTTGTCACTCAGTGTAGAGTCACCCATAGGCAGAAGGAAGAGGAAAGAATGAAGGAACGAAAGACAGAAGAGGGAGTGTACAGTCACCCGTAGGCAGAAGGACAAGGAAAGACTGAAGGAAAGAAAGACAGAAGAGGATGGAAGGAAATAAGGATGAAGGAGAGGAAAGGACAGACATCCGAGAGCAGCACTACATCGAGTGAGTGGATGGTTAGTGCCCCCTCCTACCACAATAAATATAAAAATAAATAAAAACTTGGTGGTGGCTTAAGTGAAATAAAAAAGGCGAAATCTTTGAGCGGTTTGCCTAAGCTGTTTAAAGTCTTGTCATATCCACAGTAAAATAACTAAGTGTGCCCTCGCCTCTGATAGGATTAAATATTTTGCCACCTCATACCGAAGCCTTCACGTGGTGGTGGTGGTGGTGGTGGTGGTGGTGGTGGTGGTGGGTTCATGTTGGAAATGGGGTTGGTGGAAGTGATAAAACGGTGATAATGATGGTGGCTGTGGAGTGGCTGACGTTGTGCTGGTAATGGTTTTAACAATGGTGGTGGTGATGGTTGTGGTGGTAATGGTGGTGGTGGTGATGGTTGTGGTGGTAATGATGGTGGTGGTGGCAGGGGTGGTAAGGTAGTGGTAGTGGTAGTAATGGTTGTGATAATGCTGTTGGCAGTGACAGTGGTGGTCGCGGTGGTATTACGGTGGTGGTAGTAACAACAGTAGCAACGGTTGTAGTCGCGGTGGTGGTGTTGGTTGTGGTTAGCGTGCGGTGAGGTGTTAAGAGGTGCGTACTTTTGTGTTTGTTCCTACATTTTTTGCGTGCAACGTTGTTATTGCGTGCAGTTATGTTAATGTGAGTGTGTTTACGGGACTCGCTCAGCTTGTGTGCACTATTTTTAGACTCACAGGGGTTTATAGACCAAGTTTGTTCATCTGTCTGTGTCTGTCTGTGTAACTCAATTTGTCGGTCTGTCTCTGTCTGTCTGTCTGTAGTTACATTCTCGCGGGTATACACAGCAAGTCTGTTCATCTGTTTGTGTGTCTGTCTGTCTATATCCCTTAATTTGTCGATCTGTCTCTGTCTGTTTATCTATCTGTGCATCTTGGCTGTCTCTCTTTTTCTCTCTTTCTGTCTCTCGGTTTCTCTCTTACTCTCTTTCTGTACTTTCACTCTACTTCATTAAATTTACCATGGAAGAGACGTGCGACCTTTTGCAGCTTATTCCCGTGGCTCAGTGGCAGACTAAGATGATACTGACGGTCCATCATTCTTCCCACAGCATGACTTCGTGACTAACTCCAGATTCTAGTGTTAATCTCCTGTTACAGTTCAACATTGAAGATGGTGAGAGGGTAGTTTTGCGTCCAGTTAAAGTGAACAAAGTATACTAGGTCGGAAAATCTGTTTGACCCAATTTCACTATTTCGATTCCCCCTTGATTTTTCCAGGTCACTTAACCCCTTCACTACCACAGCATCAGTTGGAGGCTATGCAATACAAAATACAGTTACACCAAGAAATACACAGAATCAATTACACACACTACAAACATGACAGCTTAGGCTACATAAACCTAAGAACATTAATAAAACTACTAATATGACAACTAGTATCATCATCATCATCATCACTAATACCGTATAAAGTACCACAACCACCATCATCAAACTACTACCACTGCCATCATCAGTCACCATAAACTATCATTATCGCTATCACCGCCATTATCTCCACCACCAATAACACCACCACCACCACCACCACCATCATCATCCTAAACCACCACCACCACCACCGCCACCATCAAACTACTACCACTACCATCGTCACTCACTATCATCATAAACTATCATTATCGCTATCACCACCATTATCTCCACCACCAATAACACCACCACCACCACCACCACCATCATCATCCTAAACCACCACCACCACCCGCATACCCACTACCACACGAGCTACGGGTATATAACCACCACTATCAGCAGGCCCCAGCCAGTACATCCGAGACAACAATCGTCACCACAACCATCACAAAACCACACTTACCACCACACCAACCAACACAACTAGGTCAACCACTGATTTCCTACTAATACTGATTGTACTGCTGATACTAATGATACTACAACAATTAACATCCCTACTACTACTACAACTACTATCACTATCAATACTACTACAACAATTACCATTACCACAGCCACCAATCCTAGAATGGGGCACCACACACACACACACACACACACACACACACACACACACACACACACACAAACCCACAACAATTACCATTTCCACAACCACCAATCCTAGAATGGGGCACCACACACACACACACACACACACACACACACACACACACACACACACACACACACACACACACACACAAACCCACCACAACGACCACCACAACAACCATCAGGCCTGCTACCACTACCACCACAACAACCACCACAACCACAACTACGAGTACGATACAGGTTCGAGGATCACATATTTTGGGTCTGAGTGGTATGTGGTTGTTATCAGCTGCTATCTTGCTATGACAGGCTATCTCTTCCGTAATGAGAGAGAGAGAGAGAGAGAGAGAGAGAGAGAGAGAGAGAGAGAGATTCAGGGAAGGAAGAGGTAGAAAGAGAAACGGGAGAAGGGAGAGTTGGGGAGAAAGAAGGAGAAGGGGGAGCAGGAAGAGGGGAGGAGGGAGAGAGGGGGCAAAAGAAGGGAGGAGAAAAAAATGGGATGGAGGCGGAAAGGAGAAATAAATGAAGAAAGCTGAAAGGAATGTAAGAAGGAGGGAGAAGGAGAGAAGGAGAAAGGAGGGAGAAAGAGGGGAGGAGAAAGGAGGAAACACGAGTAGATGGAGGACAGTATAGAGGAAAGGAGGAATGAAGGAAGGAGAGAGGAAGGTAAGAGTAAGGAAACAGGCGAGAGGAGGGGTAAAGAAAGGAATGAAAAAAGCAAAGAAGAGGAAAGAACAATATTGGTGAGTATGGAAGGAGGAAAGAATGAATGAATGAGGAAACAAGGAGGAGAATGAAGGAGGGAGAGGAAGCATAAGGGAAGAATCAGAATGGAAAGAATATGGGAGGCAGGGAGGGAAGGAGAAACGAGAATGAAGTAGCGGAGGGGAGAGTAAGGGGAAAATTAGAAAGAAGAGATGGAAGGGTGGAGAAATGAAGGAAAGAGGGAAGAGAAAATAAATTAGAGAAAAAAAGAGAATGAAAGAGACAGGGAGGGAGAAGTGAATAAGGAAAATGATGATAAAATAAAGGAGGGAAGCCAGAGTGAATGAGACAAGGAGAGGAAAAAAGGATGTTAGGTAGAAAAGAGTACGGTATGAAGGTTGGGAGAAAGGGTAGACTGAAAGAAGAAAATGGAAGAGGGAAGGTGGAAGAAAGACAGAATAAGGGAGGAAACAAGGAAGGGAGAGAGGAAGAGAGACGAAGGGGAAAGTATCTGTAAAGTAAGTATTTGTAAAGTATGGCACCGAGAGAGGCCTACCATATATATATATATATATATATATATATATATATATATATATATATATATATATATCAAACAAAATATTGTTTAAAAATTTAGTATTCTCTGTTATTTTCAGTTATAGAGAATAGTTTAAAGTACCATAATACTGCAGTGCTTTCAAGAAATGCTTGCTATAATTTACCGATATGTAAAACTCGATCTCCAAGAACGCCTCAGGTTAATGAGTAATTTCTACATGTCCATACAAATTCATTCAACCCAAAGGCAAAGACATCAGTACTGGCAGGCAAAGGGTAAAAGCGGCTATACTCCCATGCAAGTACTGTACATACCGGTAATCATTTACCTTGGGTACCGTTCGGCCAATTATTTACAGTGGGAAATACGTCACCAAAGTATGCGTTACCAGTAAATGAAGTAAGGCAGTAGCTAGTGATGTTATAGACACTCGATGTCAATGGTGGTGGTGGTGCTGGCAGATTATTAATGTTATGTGAAAGCGGGATAGATGATGATTTAAGTGACGGTGGTGGTGGTAGAACATTAACGTTATAATGACAGTAGGACAACTGATGACTTCAATGGTGGTGGTAGTAGTGGTGGTGTAGGCGATACTGTTGGCAGACTATTGCTGTTCTGTGAATGTGGGGTAGGTGGTGATGTCAGTGGTGTTGGTGCTGGTGGTTATCAGTAATGTAAGCAGTCATGTTGGTAGGCTAGTAATGTTGCCAAGTCGTAAATGGCAGTAATATAGGTTGTGATATCAGCCATTTGAGTCCGGTATTTTCCTCTGATGATTTTATTTTGCTTAAGAGAGATAACTTGGAGTGACGAGGTTAATCAAGGTTATAATTATGTACCCCCTCAAAATCGACAAAGTTTAGTCTGAACAGAATAACATCGTCTGGAGGTAAGAGGAATAAAATAATTAACTATGTCATCTGTTTGAAGGGGCTGGTGATGGTGTTGGTGGTAATGTGTTGTGGTGTGGGTGGTAACGTGTTGTGGTGTGGGTGTAGGTGGTAACATAAGAACAACATAAGAAGAGAGGATAACTGCAGTAGGCCGGTTGGCCCATGCTGGGCAGCTCCTAGAAGAGTAACTAAACTACTAGAATGAGATAAGGATAGCAAAGAAGAAGGCTCTCCCCCGCCCTCCAAACCCTCCAGCCGAAGCCGGCAGGAAAAAGTCAGAAAGAACACCACACCGTATAGAAAAACTGGCGTGGACATTTTACAGGAAAGTGTGAAAGGAGAATAGAGACTATCATAGTGTAACCTGAAAAGATTTTGGTTTTTTTTTTTTTTTTTTTTTTTTTTTTTTGTGGTGTGGTGTGGGTGTTGGTGGTAATGTGTTGTGGTGTGGGTGTTGGTGGTAATGTGTTGTGGTGTGGGTGTTGGTGGTAATGTGTTGTGGTGTGGGTGTTGGTGGTAATGTGTTGCGGTGATGGTGTTGGTGGTGATGAGTTGTGGTGTGGGTGTGGGTGGTAATGTGTTGTGGTGTGGGTGTAGGTGGTAATGTGTTGTGGTGTGGGTGTAGGTGGTAATGTGTTGTGGTGTGGGTGTAGGTGGTAATGTGTTGTGGTGTGGGTGTGGGTGGTAATGTGTTGTGGTGTGGGTGTAGGTGGTAATGTGTTGTGGTGTGGGTGTTGGTGGTAATGTGTTGTGGTGTGGGTGTGGGTGGTAATGTGTTGTGGTGTGGGTGTGGGTGGTAATGTGTTGTGGTGTGGGTGTGGGTGGTAATGAGTTGTGGTGTGGGTGTGGGTGGTAATGTGTTGTGGTGTGGGTGTGGGTGGTAATGTGTTGTGGTGTGGGTGTGGGTGGTAACGTGTTGTGGTGTGGGTGTAGGTGGTAATGTGTTGTGGTGTGGGTGTAGGTGGTAATGTGTTGTGGTGTGGGTGTAGGTGGTAATGTGTTGTGGTGTGGGTGTTGGTGGTGATGAGTTGTGGTGTGGGTGGTAATGTGTTGTGGTGTGGGTGTAGGTGGTAATGTATTGTGGTGTGGGTGTTGGTGGTAATGTGTTGTGGTGTGGGTGTGGGTGGTAATGTGTTGTGGTGTGGGTGTGGGTGGTAATGTGTTGTGGTGTGGGTGTGGGTGGTAATGAGTTGTGGTGTGGGTGTGGGTGGTAATGTGTTGTGGTGTGGGTGTGGGTGGTAATGTGTTGTGGTGTGGGTGTGGGTGGTAATGTGTTGTGGTGTGGGTGTGGGTGGTAATGTGTTGTGGTGTGGGTGTGGGTGGTAATGTGTTGTGGTGTGGGTGTGGGTGGTAATGTGTTGTGGTGTGGGTGTAGGTGGTAATGTGTTGTGGTGTGGGTGTAGGTGGTAATGTGTTGTGGTGTGGGTGTGGGTGGTGTTGTGTTGTGGTGTTGGTGGTAATGTTGAGCCACAAGGGTTGAGGTCAGTGACTTGTAGGCTCACATCACTGCCCTTTGTCCACACCTCACTCTCTCTCTCTTCACCTCTCAATCTCTTACCCTCCCTCCCTTCACTCTCCCTCCCTTAATCCTTCTCCCTCCCTCTCACAACCACGCTCCACCTATCTCTCCGTTTCTCCCTTCATCCCCCTATCTTCTCCCCCTCGCTCATCTCTTTACCTCCCTTTGAATCAGCAGCTCTTTCCATCTCTGTCTATCAAGTAATTGGAGAGATTGGCTGCTGTGTAGAAGGACGCGAGTTCGAGCCCCGGCTGGAGTAGGGAACAGTTAGATGAATTGGCAAGACAAAAACACACCGACAAATACCACTACACCAGTTCTGAATGAGGCAGCCCTTGGATGTATCAGTATGAACGGTGGGTATTAGCGCTGAAATGGCACTGTATGTCTCTCTCTCTCTCTCCCTCTCAAGATTTCCCATGTAATACTCCCACAGTTTCTTCTCACATATTTCATCGCGATTTATTTTTCCTTCTGCCTTCCTCCGTCTTCCCCTCCCCTCCACTCTCTTTTCCCCTTCCACTCTTCCCTCCTCCCCTTTTCTTTTTCCCTCCTCCCCTTTTCCTTTCCTTTCCTCCCCCTCACCTTCCCTTTCCTCCATCCCTGTCCTCCTCTCTCATTTCCACTTCCCCTTTCCCCTCCTCCATCCCTCTCTCTCCCCTTCCCTTCCCACCCACCCATACCGTCACCTTCACGTCCCCACCATATTCTCATTCCCCCTTCCCCTCCTTAACCTTGCCCAGCGCTCTCTCCCTTCCTCTTCTCTTCCCTTTCCCCTCCTCCATTCATCCTCCAACGCTCTCCTCTTCCTCCCCTTTCTTCATCCCTCTCCCCCTCTCTCTTCCCAAACACCAATTCCCTCCCTTCCCCCTCCTCTCCTTTCCCCTCCTCCTACCCTTTCCTCCCCGGTCCCCTCCTAGTCCCCACTTCCCTTTCCGTCCCTCTCCTGCTCCACGCCTATCTCACACGGTATCTAGCCTTCCATCCAACTCTCACGCTCTTTAACGGTACACCAAACATCTGAACATTTTCCTGCAAAGTGACCAAGACGGATGCTTTCTGCCAACTCCCATTTTTCTGGTACAGTAACCTAGAAAAGATGTTAACTATTTTCTAACTTTTTTTCTATCAATATGACCAACAAAAGAGCCTACCTTCAAAATTATTTCTCTAGCACCACAGCCTAAGTCTAAACTCTAACTCATATTTTCCAGTACCACAGCTTAAGGGAATGGAATAGTTCCCCCGGGGTAGACCTTATTAGATCAAATAGCCCTGCTAGGTTACAGGAGGGCGTTACTCCTCCCGGCATGGCAGCAACCGGGCGTGGCTCGAACTCACGACTCTCCGGTCCCGAGACCGATGCTCTACCACAGAGCCACCCTGTCCCCTACCGTAGCTTAAATAACAGCCCGACTATCTTCTAACTCCTAACCTAGATAAGCCTGAGTATATTCTAACTTTTTCTAACACCATAACTCGGATCAAAGCCTGCCAAACTTCTAATTCCCATTTTTTTTCTAGTAGGCCTACCATAACCTAAACAAGTGTCTGTCTATCGTCTAATATCTTCGTTCAACCAAAATAAGAGCCTGGCCATCCTTTACCTAACATCTTCTAGACAAGAGCTGTACTATCTAAAAAAAACTCTGATGGAGCACTAAGACTTTATTGCACCTTTTCCATTGCGATTTATTTTACTTCCTACACCTTGCGACTTTCTTGTATACTGTTTATATCTTTTTATTTCCAAGACAGATTACGCAACACAAAAGTGATTATTAGCGAGCTACATACAGAAATAAACCGCCAAGGAAGAGGTGTTAGGGAGCTTCCTTAACCGACGATAATATGGGCTTCAGACTACTTCCTGGTCACCTATCCGTGTCTCGTGTGAAAGTCACGCCTGTCAGTACGATAGCAATATTTCGTTCTCGCTGCCGTAACCCCCCCCCCTCTCTCTCTCTTTCTCTTCGGCACAGGGACGGTCTCTCGCACACTGACGGGGTTTTACAGTAGGTAACATCAATAACCTCGTCAGCGCTGTACGATAATATTTTGTCTTCCATTCCTGCTGCCGTCACACGACTCTACTCAGCATCAAAGAGACGCCTCGTAGTGATGAGGTTACCATCTACACTCCACCAATCTCTTCCATACAATTATTATTTCTTTTAATACCATACGTTTTTATTCGCATAGGGTACAGCTATCGTAGTGAACAAGAATCTTTTGATGCCGACTGTATGTGGTGAAGTTTGAAATATCCATAAACAGACCTAACCGACCATTCTTCGATTTACCCTACTCGCTCCGGTTATAACAAATATATACCCGGTATAATATTAATATATATATATATATATATATATATATATATATATATATATATATATATATATATATATATATATATATATTCCACCCTTCTAGCCTTTTCCCCATTATCACATCTAATCCTTCCCCTACTATTCCACCTCTAACTCTTTCCCTTTTCCGTTTGCCAATCTTTTCCCCATTTTTCCCAATCTTCCGTCGTCCCTTCCCTATTTTCCAACTCCAAACTCTCTGTCCATTTTCCACCTCTTAATCCTTTCCCCATTTACCGTAATCCAACTCTACTAACGTTCCATAACCCTACCCAGTGTATCACCTCTGCTCTTCCCAATTTCTTATCTTTCCTTAAACCTACCCATTTCATCACCTCTTCTCTTCCCAATTTCCACAACTTAGCTACTTACTTCCCTTACCCCTCCCCATTTCATCACCTCTTTTCCTCCAAATCTCCCCAGCTTATTACTCCCTTAACCCTCCCCATTTCAACCCTCCTTTTCTTTCCAATTTCCCCATCTTCCTTAGCCCCCTGCCACGATCACCCTAGGGGCAGAAGACGCAGGCCAACCCATCCCATACACACTGTAGGGGGGGGGTGAGGGGGAGGGATGTAAGGGAGAATGACAATGGAAACTGCGAATTCATCTCTCCTCCCTTCTCCTCGCGACAATGTAGCTATCATCAGGTAAACATGGCTGACTGTTTGTGTTTGGCTGTGTATGTGTGTATGTATGAATGTGTGTATGTATGCAGCCTATGTATGTATGTGTGAATGTATGTATGTATACTGTATACTGTATGTATGTATGTATATGTATGTAAGTATGTATGTATGTATGTATGTATGTGTTTGTGTTCATATATGTTGTACGGTATGTAAGCATGTACATGTGTATCTATGTACGTATAGAATGGTAAGTTTATGTCTAACTGGCTTACAGTGCCGGTAAATCAATCCATGAAGCTACCGCGGCTGTCTGTCTCCTATTTCGTGTGCATCTATGTCTGTCTGTCTGACTGTCTGCGTATGAGAAGTCATATGTCTCTCTAATCCGTCTTCTTCTTCCTGGGTGAGCTATTCAAGAAACAAGATTTTGTTTTTCTGTCTGTCGCACTGCATCAGCAAGCACGGGTAGCCTACAGTATACACGACTATTTCTACGTCTATGTGTCTTCTGTCTATCCGGTTACCAAGTCACGTTTCTGTACAGGGTAAGCTGAAAATGGTAATCCCGTACCGGTATGTACGCCTAGTCATTAAGTCTAATACGTCTAGTTCTCAATCCACATATCTTTTTCTCTCCGGTTCATGCTACAGGAATTTCGACGGAACATAAAGGCGTTATCTTGGTGCATCTCGCCTCCTTCCATTTTCGAGTAAATTATCTCCTTCAGTTCCCCTTCTCCTTCTTCCTCCTTCCTGCACTTATTTGTTCCTTCTTTTTCTCTTCATTTCTTCCTCATTTGCTTAGTCAACTTGTTCCTTCCTTTTCTCTTTCTTCTTCCTTTTCCGTTTAGGCCTACGGTACCTGCTCCTTCTTCTTCCATTTTCATTCACCTGTTCCTTCCTTTTCTCTTCCTTTTTATTTCTCCATTGTTTCTTCTTTTCCTCTTCCATCTACGTTAAGCTGTTCCTTATTCTTTCTTCTTCATTTACCTGCCCCTTTTTCTCTTCCTTCCTTCTTCCTTCTATCGTTTACCTGTTCCTTTTTATCTCGTCCTTCCTTCTTTGTTTACCGTTCCTTCTTCTCCTTTTTCCTCTATACTCCTCCTCTGTACTCTCTTAATTTGCCCTCCCTCTTTCCCTCTCTAGGCTCCATCTTTCTCTCTTTCCCAACCGGTTTTCTCTCTCTCTCTCTCTCTCTCTCTCTCTCTCTCTCTCTCTCTCTCTCTCTTTCCCCAACCACTCCTATCCCTCCATTCTCTAATACAAAGAAATTCAGTACGCTTTACCTCCATCCTGTTGTGACCTTCCAGACAAAGTTTTATTGTTTTTCTCCTTCCTATTTTACCCTGGCTCTTTCTTCCCTCCCCTCTCCTCTTCTATTGTTTGGTGGGCGCTTACAAACACACAGACACACACACACACACACACACACACACACACACACACACACACACACACACACACACACACACACAATACCACATGAACTACCTTACAAACTGACACAAAAGGGAGACATTTGTAATTTTCCTCTGCTCCTCCTGAAAACACTATTTTCTTTCGGCTGTACAAGGTCACTACACTTTTGTTAATGATGAATAATTTGCGTTCACAAGAAGAGTTTACTTTACTTATAATGGGCTATACATCCTATTAATCCTTTCAGCACGATTACGTCTCATTTTTAATGTATTTTTATCCAACTACTACTGACACCAGGCGACTCCCTCTTCTCCTCCCTCACTCGTAGCGAAGGAATCAGACGCCATCTCCAATAACCTCCTCAGTAAAATGACGCCTAATATATTTTGTTCTTGCCACTCCCACGTGGTTTGACTGAACTTATGAAAGATCTCTCGTGGTCAGGCTTGTATCCCTTCACCGATACGACGGACGAGTAGCACCCGTCTAGCAACCAACTCTCAACTCTTTCTGTCCAACTCTCTACTGCATGAGTTACACGTTACCCCCAGTCCTTCATGTATGCAACAGGTCAGCTCTGGAACTGTCTCCCTCTGTCTGTACTTCCTACTGCCTATGCTCTCCAGTTTTTCAAACGCAGTGTGTCCAGGCATCTCGATTAGAACGGATTTTGAATTTGGTTCTGTTATCTTGTTTTTGTTTTTTCTTGAAGGGAACAATTTTGCGGGCTCCTGGTCTTCGGTTCCTTCTTTCTCGCATAAGAAAAAGATGTTACAGCACAGACCTACCAGTGTTTCAAGCATGAGTAAATGGTTAATCTTACGTATACCGCCTCACCTCTGCACTCAAACAGGTTACTGACATTGAGATTATTTCTTTACCTATATATATCCTTGTGTGTGTGTGTGTGTGTGTGTGTGTGTGTGTGTGTGTGTGTGTGTGTGTGTGTGTGTGTGTGTAAATTTCATGAACGGTAGCTACCGGTATTTATCTAAAATTAAGACATGAAACATGGAGTGTATTTGGTGTATTAACCCCTTCAACTCAAGTATATACGTCATTATAATTTTCACAGATACCACAAGACAAATACATACAGCTTAGAAGGGTAGCCTTGTAGCGATGAGGCTAATAACAGACATGCACATACCTCCTACAAATCGAATAATGTCTCCTAAACAGAATAAACTCATCTGGTGGCAGCAAGAGTCACAGATAAAATACGTCACGTGATTGGAAGTGCTCTGGCATTAAAAACATAGTGTACGGTGCACCTGGTAGATACGAGTACCGAATATTAAGTAGGGTACATTTTTCTCACGGTACAACACGGTCAATTCTATCACGTAATTTTTAGTTCATTTTTTTACTTTATTAATCTTGGGATGAAATCTTCTAACTGTGAGGGTGAGAGACCTACCGTACTACAAACTTCATTAACCACTTCACTACCACAAACCCATTGGCCAGTCACTACCATGACCATTCTTACCTGTTCACTTAAATTGCCCGTCAGTAGCAAAAGTAAGTACGGTACCCTCTATTAATAAAAATAACAAAAAGGTGCCATCGTACTGCAGACGTTAACCCATTCACTCCAAGGACGTGCTGGTATATTGTATTTAATTCCAGTTGTCAGCCTCCACCTAACGATTTTATTCAGCGTTAAGATCTCTTGTAGTGCAGGAATTACCGCATCTCTTCTAATCCAGTGACGTATTTTGTTTCTCTTACCGGTATCTTTATCTCCAGACGATTTCACCCAGCTCATGAGAGGGATTTCCCGAACTGGAGGAATTGGACAAGCGTTTTACTGATCCCTTTAAAATAAAAAAAAAATCGTCCGGTGCATAAAGCGTCGTGGCAGTGAAAGGGTTAATGAAGGCTATCTAACCCCTCCAGATTCGCAAGTCTATCACCAGCTGAAGAAAATCGTAAGGAGATAATTACAAAGGAATACCTAACAAGTCATCCTAATTGAGGGCCGGGGGGGGGGGTATTGGTGCCATGCCTTATCGTACAGTAGGCATCAGAACTTGTCACTTCTCTCTCTCTCTCTCTCTCTCTCTCTCTCTCTCTCTCTCTCTCGGCACGTTGGATATCAGTCTGGTGGAGTGGAACAAACACTGATGAAACTGATTCTTGACCAAATGGTATGTGTCATTGGCTTCAGGTTCACTACACTGATTGCCAGAGTACGTGGAGTGTGAGGCAGAAGAGGCTACAGGACTTTTGATGGCGACTGTACACATGTAGCCTACTCCCTTCCTTCCATTGTCTTCTCTCTCTCTCTCTCTCTCTCTCTCTCTCTCTCTCTCTCGTCCTTCATTTCCTGTATTTTTTCTGTTCTTTTGTTCCTTTATTTTTTTCTTCCTTCTTTCTTTTTGCTTTACCATTTCCTCCTTCCCCTTCATCCACTTCCATCTCTTTTCCTTCTCATCACTTCTCTTCACATTCCCTAAATTTCCTGCTTCCTTCTCCACCATGCATCACTTCTGTCCCCTTTTCTTCTCCTCATCACCTCTCTTCACCTTCACTCTCCATCCTCGGCTTCCCTTCATCACTTTTAACTCCTCTCTCCCTTCCCATCCATCCCCCTCCCCCCACCTCAACCTTACCCATCCGCCACCTCCCTCACCTTCACCCTTCTTCATGTCCCTTTCCACTATCCTTCCCCTTCCTTCTTGTCCCTTTCCACTATCCTTCCCCTTCCTTCATGTCCCTTTCCACTATCCTTCCTCTTCCCTTTGCCTTCCTTAGTGTCCCTCTTCACCATCCTCATTCCTCTCCCTTTCATTTCCCTTGCTGGCGTAGTTTTCCTCTTCATAAGGCCAACCTACTAACATCGTGTGGGGATACCAAAATAAACAGAAAAACTTTATAGTGAATGGGTTAATTTCCCTCTCCACCCTCCTTCACCGTCCTCAGTCTCTCTCTCCGTCCTCCTTCCCCCTCCTTAACCTCCCTCTTCAACCTCCTTAACCTCCCTCTCCATCTCCTTAATCTCCCTCCCCACCATCCTTCACTTTCACCTCCCTCCTTCAACTTCACCTTTCCCCTTCACCCTCCTTAATTTCCCTCTCCACCCGTCGTCACCTTCCTTCATTTTCCTCTCCACCCTCTTCACCCTCCTCAACCTCGCCCTCCACCCTCCTTAATCTTTCTCTTCACCCTCCTTCACCTTCCCCCTTCACCCCTACCATGACGTGCAAATTGAGGCGGCGTGACCAAGCTTCCTGTGTTACCCTCCTCGCCTCTCCTCTTCACCCCTCTCTTATACCTTATCGCATTTCAGCCTCCCTCCTCAGCCTTCACTTCTAACACTAGCTACCTTTATACGCCTAGTCTTTCCCTTGAACTCGGTGACCTCTCTCTCTCTCTCTCTCTCTCTCTCTCTCTCTCTCTCCTACTTCCATACGCTTTATTCAACCTGCGTGGAACTTCTAGCAGTAAAGGCTTTAATGACGACTATATAGGCCTATATCTAACCCCTCCAGTTCCAAAGACCTTCCCTGGATGCTGAATAAAACCGCCAACAGACAGCAAGAATACAGTATAAATGACACCCCGGGGCCTACAGGATTACCGATAACGCCTTTGCACGCCTAGGACGCGTTAAAATATTGTATTCTGGTTAGGCCTTCCATCAGATGAATTTGGCTTTCCTACCATCGAATAATTATACAGTGAACTAAGAGATTTCATGGTATATATAGTAGAGGGTGATAATTTTCTTTCTTCCTCTCTCTCTCTCTCTCTCTCTCTCCCTTCTGAATACGGCCAAGAATTATTTCGCTACGGGATGCTCCGAACTGGTACCCGGGAACCACCTCCAGCTTTCATCCCATCAGATCATCCTAATTTCTCTGATCATTCCCCTCTCCTGCTGGTCTAATATTTAAAATGATCTTGATGTATTCTTTCATGTTTACGGTAGCATAAGATTCACTAACCTCTTTTCTTCTTTACCTGTAGCCTTATATACTCCTGTAGTTTCTCTTCCCCCAGTCCATTCTTCCATCCCTCACCCTTTTCTCTTTTAACTTCCACTCCCATCTTTCTTCCACTCATCCCTGCTCTCACCTCCTCTTACACAAGCTTCTTCTTTTTTTTTATGGGGCGGTTTGTGGTCAGAGAAGAGGTCTGGGCAAGAAGAAAGAGTAAAAAAAAAAAGTGATATAATTGTACGCTACCAGATACTTGTTTTTGGTCGTGTTTATCTAATTACTTATTTTTTTCTGTCTTTCCCCCCACTCCCTCCCTCAACCATCCATTGTAAAAAGTCACCAGAGTGTGACAACAACAAGGGGCCTCTTCTCTGTCACGCTACCAGGCTGCTTGAACTATGCGTCTAGCGTTACAAGGCAGGGAAGGGATGGGGTGGACGGAAGGAACTGCAAAATGATATGGGGACGGTAAAGTTAAAAGATGTACCCTACCTACAGGCTAAGATTTCTTCTGTGTGTGGGTGTGTGTGGGTGTGTATGTGTGTGAAGGCGGTGGGGGTAGTGATATATAAATGTAGGTATATCCGAAGCAGTAGCTATAGCCATATAATTGGTCTGCAAAGCTTATACGTGAAACAGGGAACAAACGCAGGTAATTTTTTTGAGAGAGAGAAAAAAAAAGTGAGTGGGTGAAAAGCTAAGCTGAGTAAGTAACAGGGAACAAACGAAGGTAATTTTTTTTTTTTTTTTTTTTTTAGAGAGAGAGAGAGAGAGAGAGAGAGAGAGAGAGAGAGAGAGAGAAAGAGAGAGAGAAAAGTGAGTGGGTGAAAAACTGAGTGAGTGTTCGATAGGTTGAGGCTGGAGCTGGGTGAGATGACAAGGGGGCAGAGGTAGGTGTCAAATATATCAGTTATATTTCACTATTTCACATCGTTTAGAGCCATGGTCTTTATTATCCGAACGTGAACGATACTAATTAGCTACAGACTTCACGCTAAATATATGTGACCACAGAGACTTGCAAATGTCGGCAGAGTAGGCTATAGACAGGTAAAGCAAGCTGTATAAATTTTCCAACCAATCCTCTCGTCACTTTCTTTCAACTAATTTACCACCCAACCGACAAATAAATAAATACGTAACTGAGCAAATAAACAAATAAATACGTAAATAAATAAATAAATAAATAAGTCTTACCGGCATCACTTGGCTGGATTTTTTCTTAAACCTAAAAATATTTGTGATGGAGTATTTAGTCTCTATGTGCACTAACAGACGCCAAGAGGAAGAATAGTCGCGTTCACAGCACTCGGAACAAAACTTCCTCTGCCTCTCCACCACTCCTGCCTGTTCAAGCCGACTCTCCGCGGTCAACTTGCTCCCCCACCTCCTCTTTTTATAACTACTCCAACTGTCCAATAAACCTCGCCTCAATATATTCTCTAGCGATTGTACTGAGAGAGAGAGAGAGAGAGAGAGAGAGAGAGAGAGAGAGAGAGAGAGAGAGAGAGAGAGAGAGAGAGAGCAAAGGTGTGATCAAACCTCAATTTTCTGACAGTTATGGACCACCTGTAATGTAGATGTCAATGGCCTGCATCCCACATTACACAGTGCGGTTAGCAATCACAGACACAGGCCAGACACGTTCTATCCTTGTCACATGCTTCTAAAATCATCACAAAATTTTCAAGCCTGGAGCACTCCCATTTAATAAAAGGACTTTATAGTTAACACCTTTACCTTAGCGACATACGAACCCTCCACCCCTTCAGTACGACCACGCATTTTTTTCGAATTAAAGACTTCGATATAGTCTCCAATAACCCCTTCACTACGATCTGGGTCATCCTAGGCTAGATAAAATTGTGTGATGGCAGCAAGACTGAAGCACCGGTGTCCAGGTGTCCAATCCTTAGGCACGCTGACATACAGTGCTGCTATTGGAAGAGTTTATTCAGCTTAGGAGAGACAGCTTGTACTGAAGAGATCACTGACGGCTAGACGCAACCCCTCCAGTTCAAAAAGTCTTAAAGAAAATTATCTAATGGTACCAAAACGCGCAAATGAATAAATATGTAAACAAATAAATAGCCTATACAGCATGTCGTCGGACTGAAAGGGCTACAGCCGTCACTGTACTTAAAGTGATGGCAGCTGGAAGTCTAAATGAGGAATCTTTATTAATAGTATTGAGTATAATTAAAATGTAAGAATATTAAAGTGTCAGCATGTAAAATTAACTAGTAGGGAAGAAGTACTAGCGAACCCTCCTATGTTGACAATAACAGGCAATAGCACTTAGGCAGGCTAGTCATTGTGGCCTATTTATATACCTCATGTCACCTTCATTACCTGCCATTACCTGTCATCTGTTTCCTCGATTATCCAGTAAATCTTGTCAAGTCCTTAGATAACTTAGTACTTAACTGTTGCCTTTGGTTTCTTCCTTATCAATATTACCTTTGTCTACTATATAATTTATTTTAAAACATTACAGCCAGAGGTGGTAATACTTAGGCTATATTACCGGTATTAGTGTGGTATCCTTATGATTTAAAACCTGGGGGACATTTCCAGCTGAAGGAGTTATATAGCTACAGCCTTCATTAATAGCTACAGCCTTCATTAAACCCTTTACTACCAGAGGGATCATAAAAACTGAAAAGAATAGTGTGGTAACAAGAATTAAAATAAGTCAACGTAATACAGGGGTTAAATTATGTACCAGAATATAACAGTGGCCAACATAGTATAGGTCTCAACTGCACCTTATTCCTGTAATCTATTAACTATCTTCATTTCATTATTCATTTTTCACTGGAAGGAGGGAATGCAGACTAATTAACGTAAGGCCACTTTCACTAAGCACGTTCATGATTCTTTATTATTTCTTTGTTTTTCATATTTCTGGATCATTCACACCCGTAATGAGGCAGTGGTGGTGATGATGATGATGATGATGGTGGTGGTGGTGATTACGGTACTTTCATTAATTCATATTTTTACGCATTATCATAGATCATTTAGTACATTAAAGACTGAGTGAATGATAAATGTTCTCTCTCTCTCTCTCTCTCTGCAAAGTTCACCCCGGGCAGCGTGAAATGTGAGCCAGGCATCGGGCAATTGTGTGTAGTGCTGGTGTAAAGTTGAAGGCTGAGCTGGATGGAAAGACAAGGAGGCAGGAAGTGATCAGAGAGGCGTGGGTTCGTGAGGTGAGGCTGAGAGAGGTTAGTGTAAGGTGGAAGCAACCTCTTCACTACGAGGGGGATCTCCTGAGTTGAATAAAATCGTGTGGTAGTAGCAAGACTGATAATATAATAATAATAATAGTAATAATAATAATAATAATAATAATAATGGCAATAGTAGTAGTAGTAGTAGTAGTAATAATAATACCGGTAATAATAATATAACAATCATCATCATCATCATCATCATCAAACCCATTTTGCTCCACGAATACAGGCGTATAAGAACCCGTGGCTAGGTTACTCAGTCCCATTATTTAAGGCAACGGTGACCAGCCACACTTGTCCCTGGGTGGCATTACGCAAGCAATAAATCCCAAACACCCCTCAGGTGGAACCCACTAAAACACCAGGTCTCATTTAGCTATATGGTTACCACCCAGCGTAGTAAAAGGTTTCGTGGATATACAGAAAACTATTTGGCTTGTCACTCACTGTAGTCAGAGAGAGAGAGAGAGAGAGAGAGAGAGAGAGAGAGAATGAAGGAGGAAGAAGGAAAACTACTCACCTTTTTTTTTTTTTTCTAATCAAGGCGGAGATGCACTTAACAGGTTGGTGATGCTTGGCTGAATGCAACAGGTCCGAATAACTTCACTGTATTTAAGTTAGTAAGTTTCGATTCACATAACCGGTAATTATTTGAAATACAATGACGTTATTCGGACATGCGGCATTCAACCAGTCATCACCAGCCTGTCAAGTGCATCTTCGCCTCGGAAAAAAAAAAAAAATGAGAATAACTACTGTCGCATTTCAGGAATAACATCCACTCCACTACTGAAAACATGTTGGTGGTGTCGCATCCAGGATTGGTGTAACTGTATTTGTGGCTATGCATATATCAAGATCCCACGCTTCCGCAAACGTGGCCGGCGTGACCATTTACGAATATGGAAAAATTAATCTTCGCTTAAAAACTTTGGCTGTGAATAACGACTTCGGCCAAAACCACCAGGTGCGGCCGCCCCTTTTGGAGAGTGGACCTCGGGGATCGCACTGTGCTAGTAACCCGGTGCGAGTGAAGATCTATCGTTGTGCAAAAATTCGTGTTCCTAGTGGCTATTAAAAAAAAAAAAAAAAGCCGCGCCTAACGTTTTGGGTGGAACATTAGGGGGCCGCCACTCTTATCTGGGGCGGCCCTCCGGGTTCCACCCTGCCTGAAACCAGGCCAATGTGCAAAATTCCGCTATCCTAACACTTCTCCCACTCCCATAAGGCCTGGACCCCATCCTTCAAGACAGTACGGTAACTCAGTGTGTGAGTATGGAAGCGAGGGAATGACAATGAGACAAGCACTTCATTTGGCCACCACCTGTAGATACGGGAAAAAAGTATACCTGTGTGTGTGTGTGTGTGTGTGTGTGTGTGTGTACGGTATCCATCTATCTGTCTATCTGTCTATCTGTCTATATCTATATATATATACCGTATGAATACATACATACCGTCCATACATACATACATATATATATATATATATATATATATATATATAACCTTATGATCGAAGTGGAGATACTACATCTGTGAATGGCATGCAGAGAGACATCACGAACAAGGAAATGAACTATGATAATTGACCTGAAATGAGCGAAAGTCTGAAGCCGATCAATATGAGGGGGGAGAGAGAAGTTAGAACAGCTTAACATGTGGTGAAATCCAGTATAAATAATGAAGATGGAGTGAGACGGTCAGACAGTGCATAGGATCTGAGGAAAGTTGCGTGGTACAAGGCAGACACAGATACTGCAATAAATCTCTGACGGAGTAAAAAAAAAAAAAAATACATGGAATGGAAGAATATAATTAACACAGTAATACTTAGATACCGGTTTTGACCAAGCTATGAGTAATATTGGAGACAGTTGTGGGAGGGGGTGATGAACGCATCAGAAAGAGAAAGAAAAAATACATGATACGGTAGTCCATGTGAACTGAGAGTGAAAGCCTGAACTTCAACGTGGTGACGTAGCAGAGTTCAGTATTTAGTTAAATTCCAAACAAATGGATTGTAGGATTAAAATACTCTGTATATTTGCAGGAGGTGTAAAACGCCAAGACAGAGAAGGGGAGGCCATTAAGTGACCGGTATTTGGGTGAGGGTAATGTTTGGTGAAATTAGGCTGATGAAGTTTGCTTTTAATTTCTTTATTACGAGGTCAACCCAAACCTAAGCTGTACAGTATATAATCGTCTGGTGGCACAAAAATGAATAAACTTTCAAAGACGTCTCCGCACTCATGGTGATTTTTGACGGCACATAGGCTGAACAGGCTGGATGAGAGGAAGAGATATGATGACATTCCAACCAGCCATAAACGTTAAGGTATAACTTAGTCGCATAACAGTTCAAATCTTCCAGCTTTGCTTCCGAGAGTGGCAGGGTCTATGAAACAAGTGCACATCAGCAGGGATGTAATAACGGTAAATGTTCTTTATTATTAGAAATACATAAACACACACACACACACACACACACACACACACACACACTATCTATCTATCTATATCTATCTATCTATATATATATATATATATATCTATATATATATATATATATATATATATATATATATATACACACATCCATCATCCAATCCTACATTGCCCCATGAGGAGCGTAGGAGCCCGGGGCTAGGCAGTTGGCCCCGATATTTAAGATGAGAGTGACCAGCCTCTCATCCCTGAGTGGCATTACATGAGTAATCAACCCCAACCATCCCTTGGATATAAACCTTCACGGGCTCAGTCCGACTGGAACACAACAATTGCCCATTAAACCACCAGGCGCCAAAATTTGGTTATATGGTTACCACCCAGCGTAGTGAATGGTTTCATGGTGTACAGGAAACCATTTGGCTTGTCACTCAGTGCAGAGTCACCCACAGGCAGAAGGAAGAGGAAAGAATGAAGGAAGGAAAGACAGAAGAGGGAGTGTCAAGTCAACCGTAGGCAGAAGGACAAGGAACGAATGAAGGAAAGAAAGACAGAAGAGGATGGAAGGAGAGAAGGATGCAGGAGAGGAAAGGGCAGACACCCGAGAGCAGCACTACATCGAGTGAGTGGATGGTGATATACCGTATGTATATATATATATAGGCTATAATAAAAGATGGGAACAGGAAGCGGATGTACTAAGGAAAAGGGATAAGACGGCCTTGGTGAGCAGGAAGGAGTGAAAGCCCAAGTGAAGCAATGGAACGAGGTGAAACTTTACATAATGGCCAATAAAACTAAAATATACACGGGAAACCTCGGTGTTATTAACGAAGATGGAGATGAGGAAGCCAGGAAGTGATCTGTACCCGGAAGTGTTCGATGAAACTGATGGAGCTTGTTTTCTGAGCCTTACGAGAATTATGGCCTCAGCAACAATAAAAGCTAATTCACATAATAAGCGTACTGGATGGAGTAGTGACTGATCAGCTTAATATGTACATGGGCTGAAAAAATATACAGTACCCGGTGCCGGTATATATGAGTAAGTTTAGGGTCAATATTATAATGAATACGGAGATGGCTAGGGTATGAAGTAATCTGTATTTGGCTAAGGTTAGTGTATAGTGAAATTAATGTATATTTGTTTTATTACCTTCATTTAACAGTCTCACTCTAAACTGAACGAGTCTCCCAGGCAGCCACAATATTACACACACACACACACACACACACACACACACACACACACACACACACAATAACCTTCCTCAAAAGATTAATGGCTAATGAACTTAAAATATTGCCTACAAGGGTTGTAACACTGCCATATATAGCTTAATTCACATGAAGGAGAAATAATGGAGATAAAAAATATAAACAGACAGATGTACTGGAAATGAGAAAGCCAGAAAGATGTCAGTACCTGTATTAAGCGAGGTCTGTGCTTGAAGTTAATTGTTATTGATTTATTCCTTCACTATGAGGCCTCCCCAGCGCTGAAACACAATTAGCCTACAAATAAGATCACGCCACCACAGATAAGGAGTTACGATACTACATTTTGCCATACTCTTTCCTTCCCTCTCTTTCTTCGCTACTGAAGTCTCTCTCTCTCTCTCTCTCTCTCTCTCTCTCTCTCTCAATCCTTTCAATCCGATGACGCATTTTGTTTTAGTCTCGCTCCTTCTTGACGTTATAATTATTCAGATCAGGGGAGACTTTCTGACCTTGAGTTACAGAAAAAGTCCTCGTTAACCTTTTTACTTCGAGAGACCTTCCCTAAAACTGAACAAAATCGTCTGGTAGCGAAAAAATAAGCAAATAATGATTCATGGAGGTGAACGGGTTACATCCTCTAGGGTATTTTAACTTAGGAAAAATTTCTCTAGTACTAAGGGAGTTAATGAAGCCTTTATATAACCCTTCAGAAAATCTTGAAAAAAATCGTGTGGAAAGCAAATCTATCTATCTATCTATATACCTAGGCTGCTTCCCCCAAGGAAAGGGAGGTAGCCGAGACAGGACGACTCACTCTCCATTTACTCATCCATTCAAACACATTCATTCGCATCTTGAATGTGGAAAGCAAATATAAAATAAAATAGACGTAGCCGTACTGAAAGGGTTAAGACTGTGAATGACCTCTATTATGCGCTCAGAACCACGAACGTACTACAGCGAGATCAATAAATAGCGCCCCACCTGAATCATGTAGCTATCTTAGGTGTTGCAAGACCGGCTCAGTCTTCTGGTGTGGGTGTGGCAGTGGGATTAGGGAAGGAGTAAATACTGCAGGACTGACACTGATAAAAGAGTTCTGGTGTTGGCATGACGGTGAGAGTTGGGAATGAATACATGATGTGCAGGGTTGACACTGATAAAAGTCTGTTCGTGTGGGCATGAGACTGGCAGTGGGATATAGGGATGAATAAAATTAAGTGCAGGACTGACACTGATAAAAGTCTGCTGGTGTGGGCATGAGAGTGGCAGTGGGATTTGGGAATGAATAAAATGATGTGCAGGACTGACACTGATAAAAGTCTGCTGGTGTGGGCATGAGAGTGGCAGTGGGATTTGGGAATGAATAAATAATGCAGGACTGACACTGATAAAAGTCTGCTGGTGTGGGCATGAGACTGGCAGTGGGATTTGGAAATGAATAAATAATGCAGGACTGACATTGATAAAAGTCTGCTGGTGTGGGCATGAGAGGCAGTGGGATCTGGGAATGAACAAATAGGCTAATGCAGGACTAACACTGATTTCCCTGACTGAGCCGACCCCACAACACACGAGAAATAACCTGACAGTGTAAGGTGTTATAGGCCTATATGGACCTGCCTGTAATACGATATGACTAATAAATACTAATATCAGGGCATCGCTGGTGAATTTCCTGGTTTTCAACATGTACAGTACAGTCAATCTTATCACTGATCACCTGGGACTTCCTACATGCTCACCTGACGTAATAAACAGGTAGCCCTTATCTTTTTAACTGCATCACTGTCTTCATGAGTTTCCATGATGATGATGATGATGATTATTAGTTGTTGTAATTATTTTTGTTACTATAGTTGGTGTTGTTGTTGTTCTTACTGTTCTATTCAATAATACCGGTAATAATAATAATAATAATAATAATAAATGTCACACTTCAACCACGTTGTGCCCTCACCCTATCCACCTGACATCCACAACCGCTGCGAACAACCATAATACTAACACATACAACCATTCTGATGCAACCAGGCTATCATTCTAAGCCACCACCATACCTGTTATCGATACCGTACCGTCACTCTAATCTCCAGAATGCCCAACCGCAACAATGGCAGGCTACATAAGAGACATTAACCCTTTCAGTCACAGTTTTTCCTAAGCTGAATAATAACCATTTGCCAGACGTTCTATGACTAAAGAGGTTAATCTTTTTAGCATGACTGTCTTTTTATACCATTATTTCTTTTGCCAGAGGAAATTAATTAGCTTACACGAAACGTTCGGTAGTGATGGGGCTGACACTATCCTTCAACCTGTGAGACTGGTGACCTGCTTATGATATCTGTGCTACTGCCAGACGTGTCATCTACTGCTGGAACAACCCTCGCAGATAAGGGGGTATGACAACCACAATAAGCACAACGCTTATCCCAGTATTTATGACTGAAGTTAACATTACTCAATGTGGCACATGAAGACAAAATATATAATTAAACCGGTTAGGGAAACTGAGGCAGGATACCATATACAACCTACCGGTGCTATAGTTAAGCTTCTTCGTGACTAGGTTACCATTCTAGTGTTAATCTACTGTTAGAGCTCTGCATTCAGTATCGAGAGATGGTAATCTCTGACCAGATTAAAATGGAAAGAGTATAGGCTAATAACATTATCAGAGTTGGCACAGGTACCCACAGACATATATATATATATATATATATATATATATATATATATATATATATATATATATATATATGTGTGTGTGTGTGTGTGTGTGTGTGTGTGTGTGTGTCTATCATTTGGATATTAGCTGTTGTGTGGCATGAACGGCGACTGATGCTTCAGGACAACATAGCCTTTGGAGTTCATACAAGTGGTCTCATAACACCAAGTCTCAGTGGGGGTTTTGGCAGCACAAGAACAACCCAGGAAGTCAACGTTAACTCCTTCAGAACGATTCCACTATTTTTATTGGTATCATTTGTCATTTCCAGACGTATTATTCAGAGTCGGTGGTGGTGGTGGTGGTGATGATGGAAGCCCTCTCGTACTGAAGCAATTCAAAAAACATGGCGGGGTTATACCGTATGGCCTTCACTACTGAGATCCATCCTAACTTGAATAAAATCGCTTGACGGTACCCTGATATGAATGAAACATAGCCTAAGCCAATGTAATGAAGGGGTTAATGCCAAATTCGGTTCCGATAATTCATCCACGAGGAAATTCCATGACCTGGATTTGTTTGGTGTAAGATCACGAACATTAACAGAAACAGTCGCTCTCTCTCTCTCTCTCTCTCTCTCTCTCTCTCGTTCTTCTTCTTCCTTTCCTCCACCTCTTCCTTGCACGCCTTTTCCTCCTCCTCCTACACCTCTTCACTTCATCATCATTTTCTTCTTAGTCTTTGTTTCCTCCTCCTCCTCCTTCTTCCACTACATAGGATGCGTGTCAGTGTTGGTGTTGGCATGGCAGGTAACAACAACATACAAGTAGATTCAGTCCCTTACAACTCAATGACCCCGACGCAACCAACTCTCGCTTCAAGGTCAACATCACCACCTTAAGAGATACCGGTTGATAATTTCGGGATAATAAAATGTGCTGAATACTTGCAGGCGATTTCTCCTGTGTTGCGGGGTTTATTTCCTATCCCACTGCCACACCCGCGCCCACACCAGCAGACTGAGCGTTACCGGTATCAATTTCTATCCTGCATGATTAATTACCTATCCCACTGCCGCACCCACGCCCACATCAGCAGAATGAGTGCTATCAATGTCCATCATGCATAACTTATTACCTACCTCACTGCCACACCCATGCCCACACCAGCAGACTAAGCGCTATCGATGTCTATCCTGCATGATTCCTTTCCTAGCCCACTACCAAACCCACGCCCACACCAGCAGACTAAGCCGTCCCCGCAACACGGAAGATAGTCAAATGAGTTTCTAGTGAAGCGCTATTTACGAATTACCCTCTAGACATACCTGGTACTGTCTGGTTAAACCAACTTAAATTATCCTAGTTCTTTTTGCTATATTCTCTAAAAAATAATGCAGGCCTATCTACGATACGGTAAATACTGCAAAGTGAATAACTCTAAGGAAAACGATGACAGGCAAAGTGGGGTTCAAAGAAGAGAGGATTAACACCATTATCAAAACAATTCACCTTTGCTTACAAAGGAACAATTATCTATCTTTGCCAAGCCATGCCGAGCTAGTACTAAGGTAAAAATAAATCACTGTGGCCTTTTCCTTTGATGTACTTTAACCAAAATAATCTCATCCTTCAATCAATACGAACACGTACACAAGTTTTCATCAGTATCTTTTCTGTAAGTCCCCCCCTCTCTCTCTCTCTCATCACCCCCCCAAAAAATAATAATACCAGTAATAATGATAATAATAAAACATAACCCCCGTCTACCTTCATGGCGGATGTACTATTTCTCTAAAACCTTAACAAGTGGAAGGGAAGAGGGTCTGGCAGGAGATAAGAGGCGCGGGGGGGGGGGTGTAGGCTATCTGTGGGACCTTGGGTGGCTATTAAAAAAAAAAAAAAAAAAAAAAAAAAAACGCTCCTTCCCTTTGCGTGCCAGAGGGATGGTCTCTTCAAACATGGCAGCCACGACATTATAAAGTCACACTAACTCCTTCAGCACAGTGACGTACTTTTTACATTACGGTATTCTTTCTCTCTCTACACTATGTTGAACTGGCTGAGGAGAGACATTTTCGAACGGGATGAGTTGAGTGTAGCCTAAATTAACCACTTCACGACTGGACATCTTCCTTAAGTTGCATGCATCGTGCGGCGGAAGCCTGGTAAAAACAAATATATTTAATACAAAGGCGTCACCGCATTCCAGAAGTAAATATGCCATTCACGACACTGCTAAAATGGGTGGAGATCCTGGTAGCAACCCCTTCAGCCCGGGGATAATTTAGCAAAGTTGAAGAAAGTCGCCTTACATTAATGTATGACTCAACACAGGCCAAATGCCTATTTATAATCTGTTTTTCAGTCAAGAGACATATTTCCAAAGTTGAATATACGGTAAGTCTTCTCATTTTCGCAGGAACAAAAGCACCAGTAACATTTAGTCTATGATTCGCTAGTCATAACAGAGCTCAAATTAAATGGGTGGATATCTAAGCAACAACCCATTCAACCCAGGGACGATTTTCTAAGGCTGAGTGAAGCTGCTCGGTCCGGCTAATAATAATAATAATAATAATAATACCGGTAATCAGGATTCTTCCCAAAAGCCATTCTTTCAACTACCGTAGGATTTCACTAGCGCTTGACACTTTAAAAATAAAAATAATAAAGAAAACTAAATCATTCATATACAAATAATACCGGTATACAGCTAAAAATATTAGACATTTATGAGATGCTGCTAACAACACATCTCAACCATAGTGGGTACAGATGTTATGTAACCCCTTCACTTCGATAACGTCTTTTCGTCTAAACAAACTACCACCAATCTCATTCAACTTAGAATATCCATAATACATCACTTTAACTTGATTGTGATTTTCGCCCTTCTGTAACCTCTTTTCCGCAGCTCAGTGGCAGAATAAGACAATATTACGGTCCTGCATCCCTTCCACACCAGTTTTTCATGACACACTGTTAGCTAACTTCTTATAGCTCAGTATTCAAACTGAACAGAGTATAGTAGCAAAGGTATTCTTGAAACTGTATCTTACCCGTCCAATTCAAAGTCAATTCTAATCTGCTTCAAATCTTCGAGAATTAAAAAAAAAAAAAAAAAATCAACCTCCATGGGTTATCTTCAGCCAAGGAACGTCTTTCCAAAGCTGATCAACATACATCTATCTTTTGCAAGAACTTTTATAAATTCGTCTCCGGACTGAAGGAGAAAAAATAGTAAACAAACCCAACTGGAAAGGTGAAGTCTGGAGGTGGGGAAGGTCATGGGGCAGGGTGTGGTGGGGGTGGGGCTGTGGGGTGTTGTGGTGCGGGGAGGGGGGGAGGTGGCATAGCGGTATCCCGTGCTGGCGTTTTTTATGGTTGTGCGGGAACTGCTGAAGATACTACGCCATATTCGGCTGGTGAAGGAGAAGGTACAAAATGGGAGAGAGGAGAACCTGAGACGAAGAAAGGAGCTATCGTGTGGAAGGGCGGGATGATCTGAAAGATGGGGACTGAGAAAGGAGTGGGGGAGAGGAGGTAAAAACGTGATATAAAGAGAGGGAAGATAAGCAGCTGAATATCTTGGTAGGAACGGGTTGCAGCCAAACAATATACGCCCACAGAATAAAGAATTTGAGTAAGAAAACAACAGATGAAAAATCAAATGAATTCGTGACGCTGTATTAAAAAAAAAAAAAAAATCAAGTCGTCATATGGAAAAATACATACGATAGGCCACCATAATATAAAGTACCTTAGCTACGAAATTCTTGGTCTGGATACGCCTTACGCTCAATGCCAAAAAGTAAAAAGTCAAAGGACAAAACACCCCCCCCACATAGGCGTAACTGGAGTGTGGTGTCAGGGGTGTGGAGGGGGTGTGGGGTGGAGTACTGTGGACTCAAGTGTGGAGTGGTGTGGATAGTCCTTCAGTCCGGCGTACAGCTAGCCTACTTAAAGGTGCACTGGGGTTGAGACGCCCTACAGGACAGACAGTTTGGGTTCCTTTAGTGTCAGAGGGTCGTTCTCAGCACATTAAAATCGTCTGGTGGCTGCGAGAATGAACCAAAAATACCATTGTAGTAGCCAAGGGGTTGAACTTATTAATAAAGTTCTTCATAACCCCTTCACTGCGTTTATCTTTACTAGGTTGAATGTAACTTGGTGAGAAAATATGATGATGATGATAATAATAATAATAATAATAATAATAATAATAATAATACCGGTACCGGTAATAATAATAATTCCTGCCCTGTAGGGAATAATTTTGTAATATTCGAACTTCACTATGGGGGTTTCCAATCAAGTCCAATCTCTCTGTTACGGTGAAGTTAATTTTAGTCTTCGTAGTTCCTGATGATTAAACTTTACACAGAAAAGGTCTCTCGTATTAAGAGCCACACTACTGGATGATGAAGGCTATTATCTCACCCCTCCAGTCTTGAGAAGCCTCTCCTTAACTAAATAAAACTGTCTGGAAAAGCAAGAATAAAATTAAATAAAAGTCTTCTGAATGGGTTAAAGGTGCACTGGGACTGGAAGGCACTGGCAGACCGTTTTGGCGTGCTATTTCAGTGTACGGTAGCAAGGAAGGTCTATGATTAACCCCTTGAATCCCTCATGATCACTTAGCACGGACACCACCAAACGATATTACTCAGTTTGTGGACGACTTTTTCAACTGGAGACGTTACATACACTCTTCATTAACATCTTCACTATACAGGTCTCTCTTAAACCGAATAAAAAAGTAACGTGCGTCGCTGGGTCCTATGACTGGCCCTTTGAAATATTACAAAATTTTTACTTATTCCGAGCACCACCAGACGATTATACAGTATCCACATTGGGAGACATTTTTCAACTGTATTTCAGATATATTTTACTTAGCTTAGGGGAGACCTTTTATAGTGACAGGGTAAGCAACGATCTCCCGTTAATTCCTTTAGCTTTAGCAAGTCTTACCTATCCTAAATTATTCTTGTTACCGTACCACCAATCCACTTTCTCAGGGGAGATCTTGTAGGGAGTTACAGAGGTGAGAGAGGCCAGTGAGGAAGTGCAAATGGAGGTGTGAGAGAAGTGTAAACGCAAGGGAAACGGTAAATGAGACTGAGAGGAAAGCAGCAAATGAATGTACCGGTATGTGTGAACGACGGTAAAGGGTGGGCCTACAGTACATGTGTGAAAAAACAGAAAATGAAAGAGTGGAAGAAGGAAAGAAGCAAATTAAAGTGTGACGGAGGAAAACAGTAAATGAAAGAATGCGAGGACAACAATTAACGAGTGACATTACAGAAAACGATAGTGTGAAAGACGGAAAGCAATAAATAAGAGAAAAAACGAAGAAAACAGTAAATGGGAGAAAGAATGAACATAGTAAATGAAACTGCCAAAGGAAAGCAATGGCTGAATGAAAGAATAAAGCAGTATAGGAGAAAGAAGGAAAACTGTATGAGTGAAAGAAGGAAAACAGTGTGCCTAAATGTCTGAATGAAAATAGGTCTAAATGTGAAAGACGGAAAACAAAAGTCCTAAATATGTAAAAGAAGAAAAACAGAAGGTCTAAAAGTGTGAAAGGAAAATAGGCTAACATGTGTGAAAGATGAAAAGCTGGCCTACCATTACGAGAAAGAAAACAGTACATGTGCGGAAGGAAGAAGACAGAAACTGTGTAGGAAAGAACAGAGTACAGTAAGTATGAGAAGGAAACAGTAGGTGTATTTAAAAATTTGAAAAACAAAAAAAAGTGAAAAAAGGAACACACTAAGTAGAACGTGAAAGAAAAGTACGTGAGTTTGAAAGAAGGAACCCCGTAAGCCTAATTGATAATGACTGAATCGAGGAAGCACAGGCCTATACAAATATAAATTAAGGAATCGTATTAAACTGTGAAATAGCAAATGACACAGTAGAGGAGTCGACTGCTCATCTGCAAGACCACAGTTCGATCCCAAGCTGTGGCAGGGAAGTTTATGTCTGTATTTAGTTATGTCCCAGACTTCGTTAAAAAGTATCAAATGATCCACACACATGCACCCTATACACATTTTTTTAAACATCCCTCCTAATACTATCGCACGATTCCAAAATGACGTAACCCAAGTACGTTCCAGTTCCAGTATGGACGACTGGCTCTTACAACACATGCATTGATAATTAGCCTTTTGTGATCTTGATGTGAAGAAGTGTGAAGCCATCAATTGAACCGTGAAGGCAGAGAGGAACTGGAATTTAGTGAAGACTGAATAAACAGAGACTAAGTCAATGGAAATGAGGAAGAACGATGTATAATAAAACTTGTGCTGGGAAGATTATGAAATTGAAGTGAAACATAAGCAACAGCTGATAATTAGATGCAAGGGACGACAGAGCACCGGAGGATGGGAGCGAGGAAAAAAAGTTAAAGATATACAGAAGAGGAGCTGTAGGCTACGAGAAATAATGGAAATGAAAAACTGCCTGAAATAGGAACGGAGAATACAAAAACTGAACATTCTAAAGGACACACACACACACACACACTTGTACACCTATAAGTTTACTAACACTTCAGAAGGCAGGTGGTTGAGAATGACGTCTTCACGCAGTGGTATCAATACCAGTACTCGTGTACATATATATATATATATATATATATATATATATATATATATATATCCCGGTATATACTGTCAGGTGACGGAATTGTCCGGTTACATAAACAAACGTCCCTCAAATCCCACCTTATCCCCCCAAAGGAGGCATGAAAACTAACGAGGGTCAGCATCATCCTGTAGTCCACCGGGTTCACGTTCAAATAAGTCTGGTAAATAACAACAAAAGGCATGTAGCAGTAATATTATATCGATGTACGGCCGTTTCCCTTAGAGGGTTTTTGAAGTTATTCAATAATAATCATCATAATAACAATAATCATCATCATCATCAAATCCACAGCTTCTTCCTGTGCATTCGGAGGAAACTTAGAAAGTGCACACAAAACCTGCGATATACTGTATGTGCCGATTTCACTGAAATCCGTGTTTATCGTTTTTATTTCTGGGGGGGCAGCTGACCCCCCCCACAGGAATCACTGGGGACGTCACGATTTCAAAATACTGCATTATGGATGACAGTCCATTGTACAACATGTACAAAGTTAACAAACCCAAATCTGCCGTCCTTTCGTTATTCTAATGATTTTTTAATTTGGTAAAAGGGGTTGACCCCCCTAAAAACATGACTGAAAAATTATATGTAGTGAGTGGAAGACCTTTGGAGTAACCAGACGAACTCACCTGGGAAGTTTTATTCAAATATTTTCCCTATATCTGATCGTTATTTTAGGAAGGGAGTTTACCCCTAAGAGTCACGGAGAAGGGAGGAGTAACGCTCCCGAAATACTGCATTACGGATAAGAGTCCATTGTACAACACGTACTTAAATATTAAAGCGATATTTACCCTCCTTCCCCCTAATTTGTATCCTGTATAAGTTTTGGAGGGAGGCTGACCCCTCCTAAAAATGATGGTGGAAATATTTTTTATAGTGGAAGGCATTATCAAGGAACCAGACGACCTGACCTTAGATGCTTCGTTGTAATACATGTGTTCACTTTCCCATAATTCTGATCTTTTTTATTTATTTATCTATTTTGAGAGGAGGGCTGATCCTTCCAAGAATCACTTGGAGATCACGCTCCCCAAATATCGCACTAAGGATGAGAATTCATTGTACAACATGAACTAAGATATCAACGCCATATCTGCCCTCCTTTTACTACTGAGAATACTTACTGCGCGAGGGGGCTGACCCCTTAAGAATCATGGCTCAAAAATTGTACGGGTATGTAGATGAAGACCTTCCCAGTAACCAGACGAACTCACCAGGCAAGTTTTATTCTGATCCGACGAACAGCCTTTGGGGAGTTAAATCACTGATACAGACACGCAGACTGGATCTCGCGCAACTGTATGGAAGTTGCTGAGAATAATACCATCATGCCTCACAGGACTGATGATAAAGTTAGAAACAGAGGAAAGAGGGTGTCGGCTGGAGGGACGGTGCGCTACAGCATAAGTCATCAATAAGAGGAAAGTTAAAGGGGTAGGCATACTCGAGTTGCAACAGGCTGTGTGTGTGTGTGTTGGGTGGTGATACGGTGTTGTGCGGTTACGTGTTGTGTTGCGTTATGCTGTGCTATGGTATGATGCTGCATGTGTGGTGGTGTGTTGTGGCGAGCTGTGTTGCGCTGTGACATCGGGTTAGTGGTGGTGGTGGTGGTGGTGGGATGATGTGGGTCACGTATTATGGCGGTCTGTATTATGGTGGTGATGTTAGTGTGTTGTTATTTACGGTGGAGAAGGAGAAATGGAGTGGTGGGGGTGGAGGGGGTGTGGACTTTGCCCCTACAGTTCTTACGTGACACACACCCTTCCACACACACACACACACACACACACACACACACATTCTCTCTTCCCTCCTTCCTTCTGTTCTTCCACTAAGATCTCAGTCTTCTTGTAGGCTCTTGTCAACTTCCTTCGTGGTAAAATATTAACGTCTTGAATATGGATCGTAAATTTTAATAACAAGCACATTCATATTACATTTTCTTTTACGATACTTTAAATAGCAGACATCAGAGTTTCCCAGTTTCGTTATTACCACATGCGATAAAGCCATTACTACCAATAATGGCTTCCACAGACCTATTAACAGGTATCTGAAGTGGAGCATACTCGGCTACCACCAATAAAGGCTGATTATATTAACCTAATGACTTCCCATTTATCATAAACATACAAAAGGAATATGTATGTTAGGCTTATTATTGTTATTATTTTTTTTAACGAGCAAATAACTAATGTATATTAACTTTTGCAACTCACATCCTCGGTGGGGATGTCGTAGCACTCGGCGATCTTCTGGTACAGTTCCTTGACATTCGTGAATCCGGATATAATGCCCGTGGGAGAGCCGTGCGCCTGCTGACAGTGGAACACCAGTTTTGGCCGAGTTACTGGGGCGCCCCCCTCGCTATGACCGTTTGCTGGCGACTTGGAGGGTGGGTGATGGTGACTGGGGTGGTGATCGTCCATGCCATTACTACCGTCATCACGTTTTTTCTGTTTAAATAGCGGCATCTTTGGACTGGCTCACGGTTTCTGGAAATAACTGACGATTCCAAAACGTTGCTGAGCGTTTATTTGCCGCGCTGAGCACACATGCACTACTCTCACTCCACGACAATTATGCTTATATTAACTTTTATTATCAATTATTGCTGCACTATACTATGGTAAAGGAATTATTTGGTAGCGGCGGCGTCACTCCTCCCCACCGGGAAGCCTCACTCTAACTGGGTGTAGGGCGGAGTTCCGGTGAGGTGTTCCCTACGGTCATGCGGTTCCAATACTTTTCGCTCGCACTCCAGACGGAGCTTTTCCCTTCTGTGTCGAATTATCCTTATCTGATACTTAAAAGAGTGATATAGACCTTCGACATATCCCTCAAATTGTACTCTGTTTGCATTTCACAAAAGTAAGCTTATAGTTATGTTCAAAGCGAATTTGGCGAAGACAATAAGTTTTTACAAGTCTGCAAGATGTGAAAACTGAAGCGTTGTTCACTGGCAGCCCGAATGTCATGTGTGTTGTGTGCGGCAGCTGCGGTGAGACACTCTTTCCTCCTGCCGCAGCTCCACTTTACTCCTTCGTACCTCCTCCAACAATTATTAATCCCGTTCGAGAAGTGTTGCAATATAACGCTGAATAATTACTCTATAGTGGAACGAACACAAATAACAGCAAGAGGCGCTTGTTACGATGGAAAATCCCGTTCTCTTAATTTCGGCTGCGGTCAACGTCATTACAGGCAATTATATTCGTTGTTAGGTGTAAATTTCGGTAGGCTGTATACCTGTGTAAGTGTGTCACGGGGGAGATGGGACGCTGTTACCCCTGCGCTGCTCTTTTATCTTATCCTTATCTTCGTATATCAGCGTTCTGGTGTTACATACCTGTTATTAAAAAGTCTGGGAGACAGATGTTTGAGTTACGTATCGTGGTGTCATTAACAGGGATGTGGTATTTCAGTCCCATTACTTAGCAGTGCAAATTAATCGCTGGAAATGTACATAAATAAACACAATCCATTAACCACTTCACTGCAGTTTTTTTTTTTTTTTTTAACTGCTCTTTCTACTACCAACGATTTTATCCAGCTTAGGAAGTGCCTCAGGAAGGGTAATCGTAAGCTCTGTAGGTCTCTCATAAGCTGAATGAAGCAGTATGAATAATATAGACATCATCGTGGGGAAAGGCTGAGTAAGTTTGTGAACAAGAATTTTTGCTGATATCTGTACCAACATGTAGCATCACTTATAAGCAGGTAATTCAGATATATATGCAGCCGGTAAAAACAATATCATGTCACGTTTATCAAAAGTGTCACTGATTTATATTCCATTACTTTATTTGTTTATTTATCTATATATTTCTAATTTGGTTGCGTTGTATTCTAGTGTTATTAGGAATGTTATGGCGCATTTACTCTAAACTGACACAGATCTTTGACACCTTTCAGTTCAATTGATGGTCAGAAACTGCTGGAAAATTTTGGAGAGCTGATTTTACTGGTAACCAAGGAGACTCATTCCTACCCACGTAACTAAGGTTCATAGAATTTCGTGCATCCACGACTTAGCATTCAAGTTGAGAGTATGGCCCATTTCCGTCAGATGATAATAAATGGACTATAATATTACACAAGGCTGGGTTCAAGGGTGGCATATCATTAGCCTACAGTATATACTCCGTCGCACAGCACTGTCAAGGCCTGAGCAGCGTTAGTGGGTCTGTCAATCTGGCCGGCTGACCCCTAAGGCATTTCTAAGATTGCACGAGTCACTACCTTCATTCTAGATTGGTAATAAGCCATTGTCCACGATGTCTTGAGTAATATTTGGTCTATTTTATATCCACTTAGCTGTATCTCTGTGTATCTATCAGTCTGTCTATCTGTCTGTATCTAAGTATGTCCACAGTATATCTTTGTGTGGTGGTGGCAACCATCATCCACTCACTTGATGTAATGCTGCCTACTTCTTCCTTAGCCTTTATCATTCTTTTTCTGTGCCTGCCCTCCTCTCTTCCTATTTCTCCCATCCTTCCCGTCACTTCTTATTGCTTTTCTTTCCTTTACAGGTGGCTTTACATTGAGTGACAAGTCAAATGATTTCCTGTAAGCCAAGAAACCATTTACAACGCTGGGTGGTAACCATATAACCAAACCATACGTGCTCCCTACGTGTCAACAAGTGGGTTGGTGGAGGGTTAGTGCCCCTCCCAGTAAAACAAATAACTCAAAGTCAAATGGCCACCCCTTACGGGATTATGGCGTCTGGATATAGACAGATAGATAGATATCTTTGTGTGTGTGTGTGTGTGTGTGTGTGTGTGTGTGTATGTGTGTGTGGTTACCTTATATCTCCAACTATTCCTTCCTGGCAAATTCTCCCTACCTCATCACTCTCTCCATACACAACTGCAGCCAAACCACCACTCATGTACCCGCGTCTCGGCACCCCTCCATCTGCATTGCTTCCTCGGGCTGCATTCACCACAAACCCTTCAAGAATCATCACCATTTCTCCAGCAAGGTATTAATTGGCTATCAGGTGGGTTGTTAGTGCCATTCCCTTCCAGCAGAATAAGAATCCGTATCTATCCATTCTCACTATCAACCCAGAAGACTCAATTATTTCATCCTCTTCCTCCTCCTCCTCTTCCTCCTCCTCCTCCATCATCATCAGTATCATCATTATCCTCCTCATCCTTCTCCCTCTCATCTTTCGCCTCCTTCACATCATCATCATTATCATCATCATCATTATTATCCCCCTCATCCTTATCCTCCTTCTGCTCCTCCTCCTCCTCATCGTCATTATCCTCCTCCTCCTTTTCTTCCTCCTCCTCCTCCTCATCATCATCATCATCATCATCATCATAATCCTCCTCTTCATCATCATCATCATCATCATCATTATCCTCCTCTTCATCATCATCATCATCAACATCATCAGCATCATCATTATCCTCCTCCTCCTTATAATCCTCATCATCACCCAGAGTTGCCAATACAAGATCAACCCCTTCAGCCCTGCGACGTGTTCACTGACTTCCTTCTACAGCCTCCAGTCGATTTTATTCAGCTCTAGAGACACCTGTTTTGTGATGGAGTAAGTGAACGCGGCATCTAATTTATCCACTTCGAAAAAAAAAATAAAATAAAAAAAGCTGACAAACGGTCCATAAAAAAAAAAAAGCTAACTAAAATTGTCCATAAATATCGAACCAAATATAAAGGCAAACAAAAACGGTCCACAGATTTCGAGAAAATAAAAATGCTGACTAAAATGGCTCATAAATATCGAAAAAAATAAAATATCTTACTAAAACGGTCCATAAATGCCGAGAAAATAAAGACTGAATAAAACGGTCCACGGATATAATATATATATATATATATATATATATATATATATATATATATATATATATATATATATATATATATAAAGGATGACTAAAACGATCCATAAATATCGAGAAAAATAAAAAATCTTACTAAAACGGTCCATAGATATCGAAAAAAAAAATAAAAAAAATAAAAAGGCTGACTAATTCTCCCCAGAAAAAGAAGAATAAAGTAACGGAATAATTTATCGGACTGAAGGGATTAATGGGTGGGTGGGTGGGGTTCAGGAGATACGCAGACTAACGAGAAATCCCCTAAGGCTTCTTTTCGCAGGATGAACAAGAGACACGGTAAGAATCTGCCCTTTACATTCTATATCCTTCTTAGTAAAGCAAAACTGTATGATAATCTTCCTTTCGTAGGTAAGATTTGTTTATAGAAGAAGAAAGACGAGGGAAGATTCTGCACACTCCTTATCCTTCCTTGGAAAACAAATTACAGTTACGAAAGAAAATTGATCGTATGTTTGTGTATCCGGGCTCTAAGTTGTAAGTAGATGTGATGTGCGTAAGTCATCAAAGTATTCGTAAATCCCCTTATCATTTTTTTTTTTTTTTCAGTCTCAGTGTTCCTATCTCGCCTTCTCACAGTTATCATATCAAGCAAGACTTCAGTATATCCGGAATTTACGTTAAAGGAAGAAAATAAGAGATAAGTCACCTGGTAGAAATGTCCGTCTTGGGGGGAGGGCGGCTTGACATTTATTCTGTCCACTTGAGCCTGACCTAGACTTACCCTCTCCTTGAATGCTGGGCTGTAGAAAGAGATCAGCACTACATTATGGTGCTAGTCATGAAGAAGTGCTATGGATGTAGAGTCGTAGTATGGTGCTGAGCGAAATAAGCTACAAAAGGACGAAAAGCACTGAGTTCGGGTGGACAAATGTTGATTAACTGCTTCACTCTGAGCTGTAAAAAAAATTAAAATAAATCGTGTGGAGAGAGAGAGAGTGTGTGTGTGTGTGGGTGTGTGTGTGCCTTCTTCACTCTGCTACACACTATTTATTCATCCACACATCCCCTGTCACTTTGGATGTCACCCTACTCTTTACAAACTATGCTTTCCTTTTTTTTTTTTTTTATTCAAAAAATCGCCAACTCTCCATCATCAATCCTGACCCGTAAAAATATGCTAATAGTTGAATATGCTGCCAACCTGGTCACGAAGAAGTGCTTTATGAAGGTAGTAGAGCCTTAGTATTGCCTTATTCTGATCGAGCCACGGAAAATGAGCTACAAATGTACGAAAAATTTACACCAAGTTAAGGTGGACGAATTTTGAAGTCTGTGCTTTCTGTTTGACTCTTAATCACTATACTCCGCTCCAACTAGGGAAAAATTACTCTCTCCATCTTCATTTCCGAGTTGTAGCAATAAATTAACACTAGAATATAATGGTAGAAAGGATGGCGAGCCGTATTACAGTCTCACTCTGCCACTGAGCTACGGGAAGTTAATAATTTGCAAAAGGACAAAAATCTCTTACTAGTTAATATGAACAGAGAATAGTCGTCCATACACCTAATCTGGCCTGACCTGCAGCATTCAGCCAACGCATTACACAGTGGTAACATGTTTTCTGAAGTGGTTTATTCTGAGCAGTGCACCTCAGTACCTCTTGTAATGTTAATGCAAACTCTGTCGATATTATAATTATATAAATCACATACGAGAAACCGTTCATGAGGTGTAATATGTTAAAAATCGCCAAGGAAGAAGTGCTACGAAGCATCTGGTACCTTGAGCTCATTACAGTCACCTCTACTTTTGTAAAAATTAGGGTACCGTCCCAGTCTTTCCATTCGCTGCTGCATTTCCACTCGTTGTCTCCCAGTCATCACATCGTTCACAGCCTTCGTTCCTGCCATCGATATATTTTCATACACATTATTTCTTCCTATCAACCACCCAAACCAGCCGTTCTAACAACAGATCTCTCATTTTCATTCATCAGCCTTACTTTAACGAGCGTCCCGTCTACCCACTTTTCTCTTGCATACACTCTCTTCTTGATGTTTATAAAAATTAAAGCCTCTTTTCATACCTACTTCTTGTTTTTAGAGAATTTCTTACTTATTTTCCTTCCTAGCTCTTCATTATCCCCATTTATATTTATTTATTTATTGCCAAACTTTGTTTAATCAACCATGAACTCCGTATTAACCTTCTGAGCACTAGAAATGAGGGACTGAGTAGGTGATTGGCTGAGTGACTGATTAATTTATTGGGTGAGTGTAAGATGGATGGAAAGGCAGAGGGATAGGATGAGGGAGGGGGACAGGATGAGAAAGAGGAAGTGACAGAGACAAATAGGTAAGAGAGAAAAGATAAATGGAAATCATACTATATATATATTTATTTTTTTCAAGAAGACTACCCAGAGGTATCTGAGTACAGTATTTTATGCCTGTGTGCGTATTTGCATATATGTTTCTTACATATTCTAGCATAAGAGTGTGAGGACTATGTGTTTTTCTGCTGTATTTGTACGCTTTTTCTCATGTACTATCATGCTTACTGCGTTTATAAATACACCCAGTGTTATCAGTGTTGTCCCACGTAACCTTGGCATCAATGTATCCTTTAGCTGTCACGTACCTTTCTTCCTTGGCCTTTAGCAACAACGTTCTCCAGTGTTGGGGCTTATACTGACTGGTAAAAAAAAAAAAGAGTGTTTTTTTAAAAAAGTGTTGCAACTTTGAAGCCTTACTATTCACGAAATTGATCTTGTAGTGTAGTGTATGATAGAGAGAGGGGGGAGAGAGAAAAAGAAAATCGTTCCGGTATAGACATTTTAAGGGAGACTAAGACAGAACCGTCATGTAACTTTGTCCAGTTAACTTGGTCTAAAATTGCCATCTCTCCATCTTGAATGAAGTAACAAGAGATCAACATTGCAATATAATACAAGACACGAAGAGGTGCTACTGGAAGGATGCAGAGCCGTAGTACTTTCTTATTCTGCCCATGAGTGACGGGGGAAAAAAAAAAATCATGTTAAGATGGATGATAGCTTCACCACCCGTTGTCCTAGTTTCTTCTACCAGACCTTCATCGATTTATTTGTCAGTCTGTCTACCCAAGTGCAAACTGAGTACTTTGAATCTGAGGCTAATTCTGCTTAGAGGCTCTTTGAAATACATACATACATCGTCATACAACATACATACTACATCCATACAGTATATACATAACTACATACAATAGCCATGCATACTTACATACATTCATACATACATACAACTGTATATACATAAATACATACAATAGTCGCACATAAATACATAATTATATACATGCATATATACAGACAGACAAATAGACATTAATAAGCTATTGTCATGTGCCACAATGTCTCGGAAGAAAGTGTTGCTAATGTACGAGTAGTTTCCATTTATTAAAACTTGATAAATACTAAACCAAGTGTTGCCATTGTATCCATCCATCCATCCATCATCCAATCCTACATTGCCCCATGAGGAGGGTAGGAGCCCGGGGCTAGGCAGTTGGTCCCGACATTTAAGATGAGAGTGACCAGCCTCACTCATCCCTGAGTGACATTACATGAGCAATCAACCCCAACCACCCCTTGGATATAAATCTTCACGGGCTCAATCCGATTGGGGTGCAATAATCACCCACTAAACCACCAGGCTCCAAAATTTGGTTATATGGTTACCACCCAGCGTAGTAAATGGTTTCTGGTGTTCAGGAAACCATTTGGCTTGTCACTCAGTGTAGAGTCACCCACAGGCAAAAGGAAGAGGAAAGAATGAAGGAAAGAAAGACAGAAGAGGAAGTGTAAAGTCACCCATAGGCAGAAGGACAAGGAAAGAATGAAGGGAAGAAAGACAGAAGGGGATGGAAGGAAAGAAGGATGGAGGAGAGGAAAGGGCAGACACCCACCAGCAGCACTACATCGAGTGAGTGGATGGTGAGCGCCCATTTTCTATTTATTTAGTTATAAAAATGAATCAACCATGATGTTTAAGGCCAATAAGCACACTGCCATATGTGGATATATTTTCAACGGGGTAACTTTGCTTTTCGAAATTTCAGGTTCTCAAAAGCTATATTTATTTACTGGCGGCCTCCTGAAGCTTGGGATTAAAGGCTTCACGTCTGTACTCTCTTCGGTTAATGAAGCTCCCTGACACCTCCTCTTTAGCGATTTATTTCTTGGATATGACTGGTTAATACCAATTTGTATGTTAGTTATGCTGAGTATGGTGGTACTGGAAGGATTTATATGACACAAAGGTGGACAGTAAGGAGTAATGAGCAAAGTAAATCACTAAGGAAGCGGTGATAGGGCGCTTCCTTAAACAATGAGAATACTGGCCGGAGTCTTAGTAGCCTCTTTTTATACTAACTTGGTTTTGTTGTTGTTGTTGTTGCTTTTAATGTTTTTGTTATTGTAGTTTTTTGTATTTTTTGTTGTTATTGTTTTTGTTGTTATTTTGTTGTTTTTGTTATTATTGTTTTTTGTTATTGTTTTTGTTTCTGTTGTTAGTGTTGTTTTTGTCTTTGTTGCTGTTGTTGTTCTAGGTTCATCTGAAACGTGAACCCTGCTGACAGGCTTAAACTGGCTTTCCTCAGTTCGCCATCCTTCTTTCGGGGGATGGGGAAGTAGCTGAGGGACATTTATATACCCAGGCAGTTGAGTCACCTGGTTATATCACTGCCATCGCGTGAAGGCTTCCCTCTCCAGCACCTACTTGCCCTACCATCACAACATCACGAATACTGAGTTGTAGGATATGGTGCTAGTCACGAGGAGGTGCCACGGAATGAATGCAGAACCGTAGTATTGTTGTAGTCTGCTCTTAATCTACGTGAAATAAGGTGATGCATAAAAAAAGAAAATCAAGTTAAAGTGATCATCAACTCACTCACCTGCCGTCCTTGCTTACGTAGGACATCAATCTACTTACCTACCTGCCTGCTTGTCTATCTATCTGTCTTTTTGTATATCTGTCTGCCTGTCTGTCTGTCTATCTGTTTATTGCGTGGACCAAACGGCGTCCGGGTGTTTGTATCTCTACTTAATCCCTTCTATACTCTGTTTACTCTAACTGGGCATAAAGTAACCATCCCTCCATCACGAATACTGAGCAAGAGATTAACGCTGGGATATGATGCGAGTCACGAAGAAGTGGTATGGAAAGCATATGGAGCCGTGGTATTGGCTTATCTTGTACTGAGCCATGGGTAACAAACTGAAAAAGACCGAAAATCTGGGCCAAGTTAAAATTAATGATCTATATTCGGTGACTATTTTTCATTTTTCTCGACTTTGGGAAGACCTCTGGCTGGTGAAGGGGTAAATGAAGGATATCAATAAATGATGACGGTAGGTACTGATTACGCTGCTTGAGCCGTACCTGCAACACACGAGAAATCACCCGACTGAGTGGAATAGGTAGCCCCAGTTGATGTTTATGACGAAAACTAACCCCTTGAATACTTTGCTCCTTTCACCTTACACTGGCCCAGATTTTCGCCCTTTTGTAGCCTATATCACGTATCTCATAGGCAGGAAAAGACAATACTGTGGTTCTACATTCTGTCCACAGCACTTCTTCGTGACTGTTCTCGTACTGTAGTGTTAGGTGCTGTACACTTTTCACCTTAACTTGGCCCAGATATTCATCCTGTTGCAGCTTATTTCGCCTAGCTCACTGGGAAAAAAAAATGTGGCTCTATATCTTTTCCATAGCACTTCCTCGTGACTAGTATCATATTTAGTGTTAATCTGTATGCTATCCACCTTAAGGTGACCCAGATTTACATCCTTTGGCAGTTTATTTTTCCTAGCGCAACGGCAGAAAACGATGCCACGACTCAACATTCTGTCTATACCACATTTTCGTTACAAGCATCACATTCTCATTCTGGTGTTAATTTATCTGCTGTTGCAATTCAGACCACGTTAGAACTGAGAATGTATCATATTTTGTTATGTTCTTGCAACTGCCAGATGCATTTATTCAGCTCAGGGGAGACCTCTGGCATTGGGCCCCCCTAAAATAGGGCTTGGCCCTTCCTCGCCCCTCCCCCCCTCCATCTGTCGAAACCTATACTCCATGTCACCGAGTCTGGTACCATCAGTGATGGCCTCAGCGCCTGCAGCATTGATAAAGGTCCTCAGTACTGGATATACCTTTTTGAATTGCCTTTATATATTGGTTCTCAAGGTAATACGTAGAGGTTTACCTAGTGCAGAGGATTTACATCGACAGCACAGGCGTTGAGGACATCAATGATGGTGCCAGACTTGGTGAAATGGAGTATAGTTACGCCGCTGGAGAGAGAGAGAGAGAGAGAGAGAGAGAGAGAGAGAGAGAGAGAGAGACCAATTATTGTTCATCACATACAACTTTATTCAACAGGATACATATAACTTAGTTTCAACCTTGTCTAAAACACACATAGACATGAGTTGGAGGATTTGGGATATTAGCTATATTTTGGAGGAAATGGGGTGCCTAAGTCATTTGTGTGAATAATAAATTAAATATTACAATAGATAATATTCCTAATAGACCCTTAACGTTTAGTCTTCCTATCACTCTAATCACTGTTCTCTTTATTTACAGAGGTCAGTTTAAAGCGTGATTTATTATCTTGTAATGTTCATTTTTCACGGATATTCCCCAAACCGCAAGGTCATAAAGTTACTGTGTTCCACGAACTTCCACGAAAATATGATATACTTCTCTGATGTGTAAGCTGCCAAGACTAATAGCTACGGAGAAGCATAATGTCGTTCTAGTAACATACACCTTCTATGTACAATCAGTAATGTTTGGGGGAATACAACTCTTGAAACATTACCTCAGCCAACAAAGATGGAGGAGGTTATGTACGAGTATTCATCCATGTCTATTTGTTTGTTTGTCTGTTTCTGTGCAAGATATATAAAAAAGAATGCTATCGAATTTCAATAAATATGGCAAATAGGTGGGCAGTGGATCAAAGGAGAGCTGATTCCATTTTGAGGTGGACCTTGATCCTGAAACATAGATAAATAATAAATCTTATTGGCGTGGGCAGAGGTATGTGTTCTCCGAGTGCTGTCTATTTGCTTTTAAAATAGCAGTATTGAAATTGCTACTGGAGTAATGTCACCACTTATTTTAAAAATCTGCATTGTCTCATTATCACGATTCTATAAGCACAGCATGTAATGCAATAACATTTATGCCCATAGCAAGGTTAAGTTTGTATTATCACTGTGAACTCTGCTGTACAATATTTTGACTGGCGACTGAAGTGGTGAGGGGTCTAGTATTTAGTAGTATATACATACAGTGTTTGAACACTGTATGTATAACACTGTTACCATAACCTCTACCACCTCCCCTGTGCTACCGCTCATCACTAGCATGCTGAAGATTGTAGTAATAACAGATATAATAATAAAGCAAGATTAACTAACGCTATCTGAACATGGGAGTCTTTTTTATATCGCGTCCTTGACCTGAAATCAGTGCCGGTAAGTACAGTTGCAAAGACCAACGTTTTGATGCACTCACACAACACAAGATGAGTTGGTCCCCACAGCCATCATTTGCACATTTTCCCTGCCTCGAGAATTACCCAGACAGAATGCGAGAACCCAGACTTAGCCATCATGTTTTTTCTGTCAGGCATAAATTATTAAGAAGAACCATATCCTTAAGCTTATGAAAGTGTTCTCATGAAATCCGCTCCAAGTGTAGTAGGTGGGTGTAGCAGATATACCACGTGTAGTAGGTGGGTGTAGCAGATATACCACGTGTAGTAGGTGGGTGTAGCAGATATACCACGTGTAGTAGGTGGGTGTAGCAGATATAGCAAGTGTAGTGGGTGGGTACTGCAGATATAGCAGGTGTAGCAGGTGGGTGTGGCAGATATATAAGGTGTAGCAGATATATAAGGTGTAGTAGGTGGGGGTAGCAGATATATAAGGTGTAGCAGATGGGTGTGGCAGATATATAAGGTGTAGCAGGTGGGTGTAGCAGACATATAAGGTGTAGTAGGTGGGTGTGGCAGATATATAAGGTGTAGTAGGTGGGTGTAGCAGGTTGGTGTAGCAGATATATAAGGTGTAGTACCATAGGTGGGTGTAGCAGATATAGCAAGTGTAGTGTGTGGGTGTAGCAGATATGGCAAGTGTAGTGTGTGGGAGCCTGTGTTAAGCAGTGGAGGTGTCAAAGTCTTCCCGTATGGTGATGGTGCTGGAGCCACGTTCAATGGAGGTGTAGGCGCCTTGTGGCCTGCGACACACCCACCCCTGCTTGTAGTACACCAACATCGACACCGTCGCCAGGGAAGCACTCAGCCCTATGATGATCAACACCCATAGCAAACCCACAGTCCTAAGGCATAGTAATAATATTAATAATAAGAATAATAATAAAGATAAAGGAATGAATGAATGAACAAAAATAAAAAGTTACAAAAATATCATCATCATCATCATCATCACTACCAACATCATCATCATCATAATCAAGTTAAAAATTGTCACAGAAACATCTTATCACACTTTATCATCATCATCATCATCATCATCATCATCAATATCATCACCATCATCACCATTATCAAGATAAAAATGATCACACACACACACACACACACACACACACACACACACACACACACACACACACACACACACACACACACACACACACACACACACAAAACTGCCAATCTACATACTCTCCCGTGGTGAAGGTGTC